>NC_135565.1:1775000-1877500 GCF_964340395.1 Glandiceps talaboti | reverse complement strand
ATCTGTACAAGCATGTCAGAGTTATGGCTTTTGACATGGATAATTCGCAAACAATATGGCTGCCAGGCAGCCATATTGGATCATATCACGATGAAAATGGATATGCACATGTATGGCATAGAACACTGTCCTAATACAACTTTGAATGAGATCTGTTCAAGCATGTCTGAGTTATGGCTTTGGACAGGGAAAATTTGCAAACAAAATGGCTGCCAGGCGGCCATATTGGATCGTATCATGAAACAAATTGACGTGCATATGTATGTCATTGTATGATGCCCCTGTACCAAGTTTGAAAAAAATTGGTCCTGGCATCTCCAAGAAACGGCTCTGGATGGGCGCACGGATGGACGGATGGCCAGAACCCAATCCATAAGTCCCCATCCCGGACTTCGTCTGGCAGGGACTAACCAATGATGTAGACAAACATTGTGACATAGCATTACAGAACTAATGATGTACACATACATTGTGACATAGCATTACAGAACCAATGATGTAGACACACATTGTGACATAGCATTACAGAACCAATGATGTAGACACACATTGTGACATAGCATTACAGAACTAATGATGTACATTTGTACACATACTTTGTGACATAGCATTACAGAACCAATGATGTAGACACACATTGTGACATAGCATTACAGAACCAATGATGTAGACACACACTGTGACATAACATTACAGAACCAATGATGTAGACACACATTGTGACATAGCATTACAGAACTAATGATGTAGACACACACTGTGACATAACATTGGAGTCAGTCATGTAGACACACACTGTGACATAACATTAGTCAGTGATGTAGACATACACTGTGACATCATAAGCATTACAAAGCCAATGACTCCGTCAGTCATACACAACACCCTCATAAAAACCCTGCCTCATACACAACCCCCTCATAAAACTCTGCCTCATACACAACACCCTCATAAAAACCCTGCCTCATACACAACCCCCTCATAAAACTCTGCCTCATACACAACCCCCTCATAAAACTCTGCCTCATACACAACCCCCTCATAAAAACCCTGCCTCATACACAACCCCCTCATAAAACTCTGCCTCATACACAACCCCCTCATAAAACTCTGCCTCATACACAACCCCCTCATAAAACTCTGCCTCATACACAACCCCTTCATAAACAACTCTTCCTCATATACAACCCCCTCCCCCCATCCACAACCCTCACAAATAACTCTCCCTCATACACATCCTTATTAATTACTCTCCCTCACACACAACCCTCAAACAAATTTCCATTATACACTAATTCTACCTCATACACCCCCACCCACCATAAAAAAAAACTCCCTTTCCCCCTCATACACCAATTCTACCTCAGATGTCAACCCGTCTTTTCCGGGAAAGAACATAAAGTTACACCATACCCATACTGCAACACTTGCATACTTTCAGTACAAAGAATGGACACATTACACTATAGTTAAACTGAAAGTTTATAATAATTCCATATTTATTTATGTATATCGTTGTCCAAAAGTTCCGCCTGAAGATGGTTTTAAGCCATTCTAGCTCTAAATAAATCTGAAATCCTTGCATCACTTTTGATACTTTCCTTTACAAAGACTGACATCTAATATCCTACAAAATGTCAAAACTAAAAGTGTCAATAATTCAAATGTATCCTCATGCATCCCCTCTATTAAGCAATCTAAGGATAATACATGATGAAAAACATGTTGATAAGTTTAGGAATCTGTTAGATGTGTACTGGTATTGTTATCAAATTAGTGACATTCACATACAATGCAAAATCAGAGATCAATGAGAAGAAAGTCCACTGATAAATGAATAATTATCATCAAATTTGCATATAGCCATGATAATACTAAATACTAAATACCTCAGATCATGCAATGGATATGTTATACTTGGCTCACTACCAGCTGACCAGCAAACTCATATAACCAAGGTGACAATAAGATTTGTCATATTTGCCATTAAAATGGATGGATGGACAGTACACCCCACATAATACGTTATCAAACCATATTACAATGGATGGATGGACAGTACACCCCACATAATACGTTATCAAACCATATTACAACTATTCAAGAATACTGGCCAAAACATCAATGAAAGAAAACAAACATGTACAAATTCACAATTAACAGGTGATATTATATTTAATACAGGGTTTTGATATCATATTTTATAAAATAACACAGTATTGGGAATTTCAACAACTTACATTAACCATCTGAGGATACATATCTACTCCCTAGGCAACCTAAGATTACATGCACGGCCGTTCTGAGGATACCTATCTACTCCCTAGGCAACCTAAGATTACATGCACAACTGCTGTGAGGATACATATCTACTCCCTAGGCAACCTAAGATTACATGCACAGCCGTTGTGAGGATACCTATCTACTCCCTAGGCAACCTAAGATTACATTCACGGCCGTTGCGAGGATACCTATCTACTCCCTAGGCAACCTAAGATTACATGCACGGCCGTTGTGAGGATACATATTTACTCCCTAGGCAACCTAAGATTACATGCACGGCCATTGTGAGGATACATATCTACTCCCTAGGCAACCTAAGATTACATGCACAGCCGTTGTAAAGATACATATCTACTCCCTAGGCAACCCAAGATTACATGCACAGCCGCTGTGAGGATACATATCTACTCCCTAGGCAACCTAGAATTACACAGCAGCTGCAAATATATAGATGTTGGGAATGACTCTCTATAAAACTTTACAAAAGTTAAAATTGCAATGAATAAACAAGTGGCTAAGCTGGGGAACATTGAAAGAGTTCCTAGTTCACCAAAGTTTATATAACTCATGCTTGATCATATCAAATTTGTCTGAGTCTATGAGAACTAAATAAGACATGAAAAAAATACAGCCAAATTATTGTCACCAAGTTTCATTAACCAATGACACTGAGAAAAATACAGAACCCTAACGTTACAAATTCACACACCCACAAGTAAGTTTTTTAACTGGATATATCTTAATTTGTAAATATCACCCAAAATACCAAATTTGTGAACATTATAGATAATAACAATAAAAGAGTGTTGGAATTTTGACATTCTTGTAGTATTAATTATACAGGGTCTGAGTAGCAACAACTGTTATTGTCTTGACTTCAATGCCTCTACAAGCCTGAAAAGAAGAAAAAACATCCTATAAATATTGCTGAATGTATAGTTTTAAAAAACAAGTTCTCTGTGGTCAAACACATGCTCCCCAACACAACATGTACTGCACTGTTAATTGATGTCTGAAATGTGACTAATTCATAAACTATCTACAGTTACCTACAATCATCTACAGTTACCTACAGTTACCTACAGTCATCTACAGTTACCTACAGTCATCTACAGTTACCTACAGTCATCTACAGTTACCTACAGTCATCTACAGTCATCTACAGTTACCTACAGTCATCTACAGTTACCTACAGTCATCTACAGTTACCTACAGTTATCTAGTCATCTACACTAACAGTTACCTACAGTTACCTACAGTCATCTACAGTCATCTACAGTTACCTACAGTTACTTCCAGATATCTGCAGTCATCTACAGTCATCTACAGTTACCTACAGTTACTTCCAGATATCTGCAGTCATCTAGTCATCTACAGTTACCTACAGTTACCTACAGTCATCTACAGTTACCTACAGTTATCTACAGTCATCTACAGTTACCTACAGTTACCTAGTCATCTACAGTCATCTACAGTTACCTACAGTTACTTCCAGATATCTGCAGTCATCTACAGTCATCTACAGTTACCTACAATCATCTACAGTCATCTACAGTTACTTCCAGATATCCGCAGTCATCTACAGTCATCTAGTTACCTACAGTCATCTACAGTTACCTACAGTTACTTCCAGATATCTGCAGTCATCTACAGCCATCTACAGTTACCTACAGTTACCTACAGTCATCTACAGTTACCTACAGTAATCTACAGTCATCTACAGTTACCTACAGTCATCTACAGTTACCTACAGTCATCTACAGTCATCTACAGTTACCTACAGTCATCTACAGTCATCTACAATTACCTACAGTTACTTCCAGATATCTGCAGTCATCTACAGTCATCTACAGTTACCTACAGTTACCTACAGTCACCTACAGTCATCTACAGTTACCTACAGTCATCTACAGTCATCTACAGTTACCTACAGTTACCTACATTCATCTACAGTCATCTACAATTACCTACAGTTACTTCCAGATATCTGCAGTCATCTACAGTCATCTACAGTTACCTACAGTCATCTACAGTTACCTACAGTTACCTACAGTCATCTACAGTTACCTACAGTTACCTACAGTCATCTACAGTCATCTACAGTTACCGACAGTCATCTACAGTTACCTACAGTCATCTACAGTTACCTACAGTTACCTACAGTCATCTACAGTTACCTACAGTTACTTCCAGATATCTACAGTCATCTAGTCATCTACAGTCATCTACAGTTATCTACAGTCATCTACAGTTACCTACAGTTACCTAGTCATCTACAGTTACCTACAGTTACTTCCAGATATCTACAGTCATCTACAGTCATCTACAGTTACCTAGTCATCTACAGTTACCTACAATCATCTAGTCATCTACAGTTCCTTCCAGATATCTGCAGTCATCTACAGTCACCTACAGTTACTTCCAGATATCTGCAGTCATCTACAGTCATCTACATGTACTTACAGTCATCTACAGTTACCTAGTCATCTACAGTCATCTACAGTTACCTACAGTCATCTACAGTCATCTACAGTTACCTACAGTTACTTCCAGATATCTGCAGTCATCTAGTCATCTAGTTATCTACAGTTATCTAATCATCTAATCATCAAGTCATCTACAGTTATCTAATCATCTACAGTCATCAAGTTATCTAGTTATCTGCAGTCATCTAATCATCTAGTCATCTACAGTTCTCTAGTCATCTACAGTCATCTGCAGTTATTTGCAGTCATCTAGTCATCTACAGTTATCTACAGTTATCTACACATAGTCATCACAATCCTAACATTACTGTGTCTTGTACATCATTCTTTTCTAGAAACAAAAATTGAATAACTATAGTAATCTCACCACTCCATCGCTGGATCAAGGCCTTCTCCTTTTGTAGCTGATGTTTTGAAAATCTGCCATTTTCTATTTTTGATTGCAGGAAGCCCCAAGGCATTGGCAACTTCAGACGGAGTCATTGCACCTTCCAAATCTTGTTTATTTGCAAACACTACTAAAATTGCCTTTTTAAGTTCCTCCTCCTACAAAAATGAGTTTGATAAGAACATGTTGAAAGAATTGCCTTTTTAAGTTCCTCCTCCTACAAAAATGAGTTTGATAAGAACATGTTGAAAGAATTGCCTTTTTAAGTTCCTCCTCCTACAAAAATGAGTTTGATAAGAACATGTTGAAAGAATTAACCATGTTGACAACCTAGTGACTACCTAGTGACAGTTACTGTCAATGTATTGGTTGAGAAGCTAGTGTTACTGTCAATGTATTGGTTGAGAAGCTAGTGTCAATGTATTGGTTGAGAACATAGTGTTACTGTCAATGTATTGGTTGAGAAGCTAGTGTTACTGTCAATGTATTGGTTGAGAAGCTAGCGTTACTGTCAATGTATTGGTTGAGAAGCTAGTGTCAATGTATTGGTTGAGAACATAGTGTTACTGTCAATGTATTGGTTGAGAAGCTAGTGTTACTGTCAATGTATTGGTTGAGAAGCTAGTGTTACTGTCAATGTATTGGTTGAGAAGCTAGTGTTACTGTCAATGTATTGGTTGAGAAGCTAGTGTTACTGTCAATGTATTGGTTGAGAAGCTAGTGTTACTGTCAATGTATTGGTTGAGAACCTAGTGTTACTGTCAATGTATTGGTTGAGAACCTAGTGTTACTGTCAATGTATTGGTTGAGAAGCTAGTGTCAATGTATTGGTTGAGAAGCTAGTGTCAATGTATTGGTTGAGAAGCTAGTGTTACTGTCAATGTATTGGTTGAGAAGCTAGCGTTACTGTCAATGTATTGGTTGAGAAGCTAGTGTTAATGTATTGGTTGAGAAGCTAGTGTTACTGTCAATGTATTGGTTGAGAACCTAGTGTTACTGTCAATGTATTGGTTGAGAACCTAGTGTTACTGTCAATGTATTGGTTGAGAACCTAGTGTTACTGTCAATGTATTGGTTGAGAAGCTAGTGTCAATGTATTGGTTGAGAACATAGTGTTACTGTCAATGTATTGGTTGAGAAGCTAGTGTTACTGTCAATGTATTGGTTGAGAACCTAGTGTTTCTGTCAATGTATTGGTTGAGAAGCTAGTGTTACTGTCAATGTATGGGTTGAGAAGCTAGTGTCAATGTATTGGTTGAGAAGCTAGTGTCAATGTATTGGTTGAGAACCTAGTGTTACTGTCAATGTATTGGTTGAGAAGCTAGTGTCAATGTATTGGTTGAGAAGCTAGTGTCAATGTATTGGTTGAGAAGCTAGTGTTACTGTCAATGTATTGGTTGAGAACCTAGTGTTGCTATCAATGTATTGGTTGAGAAGCTAGTGTTACTGTCAATGTATTGGTTGAGAAGCTAGTGTTATTGTCAATGTATTGGTTGAGAAGCTAGCGTTACTGTCAATGTATTGGTTGAGAACCTAGCGTTACTGTCAATGTATTGGTTGAGAAGCTAGTGTCAATGTATTGGTTGAGAAGCTAGTGTTACTGTCAATGTATTGGTTGAGAAGCTAGTGTTACTGTCAATGTATTGGTTGAGAACCTAGTGTTACTGTCAATGTATTGGTTGAGAAGCTAGTGTCAATGTATTGGTTGAGAAGCTAGTGTTACTGTCAATGTATTGGTTGAGAACCTAGTGTTACTGTCAATGTATTGGTTGAGAAGCTAGTGTCAATGTATTGGTTGAGAAACTAGTGTTACTGTCAATGTATTGGTTGAGAAGCTAGTGTTACTGTCAATGTATTGGTTGAGAACCTAGTGTTACTGTCAATGTATACGTTGAGAAGCTAGTGTTACTGTCAATGTATTGGTTGAGAAGCTAGTGTTACTGCCAATGTATTGGTTGAGAACATAGTGTTACTGTCAATGTATACGTTGAGAAGCTAGTGTTGCCATCAATGTATTGGTTGAGAACCTAGTGTTGCTATCAATGTATTGGTTGAGAAGCTAGTGTTACTATCAATGTATTGGTTGAGAAGCTATTGTTACTGTCAATGTATGGGTTGAGAACCTAGTGTTACTATCAATGTATTGGTTGAGAAGCTAGTGTTACTGTCAATGTATTGGTTGAGAACCTAGTGTTACTGTCAATGTATGGGTTGAGAACCTAGTGTTACTATCAATGTATGGGTTGAGAACCTAGTGTTACTGTCAATGTATTGGTTGAGAAGCTAGTGTTGCCATCAATGTATTGGTTGAGAACCTAGTGTTACTATCAATGTATTGGTTGAGAAGCTAGTGTTACTGTCAATGTATGGGTTGAGAAGCTAGTGTTACTGTCAATGTATTGGTTGAGAAGCTAGTGTTGCCATCAATGTATTGGTTGAGAACCTAGTGTTGCTATCAATGTATTGGTTGAGAAGCTAGTGTTACTATCAATGTATTGGTTGAGAAGCTAGTGTTACTGTCAATGTATTGGTTGAGAAGCTAGTGTTACTGTCAATGTATGGGTTGAGAAGCTAGTGTTACTGTCAATGTATTGGTTGAGAACCTAGTGTTTCTGTCAATGTATGGGTTGAGAACCTAGTGTTACTGTCAATGTATGGGTTGAGAAGCTAGTGTTACAGTCAATGTATTGGTTGAGAAGCTAGTGTTATTGTCAATGTATTGGTTGAGAAGCTAGCGTTACTGTCAATGTATTGGTTGAGAACCTAGTGTTACTGTCAATGCATGGGTTGAGAACCTAGTGTTGCTATCAATGTATGGGTTGTGAAGCTAGTGTTGCTATCAATGTATGGGTTGTGAAGCTAGTGTTGCTATCAATGTATGGGTTGTGAAGCTAGTGTTACTATCAATGTATGGGTTGAGAACCTAGTGTTACTGTCAATGTATTGGTTGAGAAGCTAGTGTTACTATCAATGTATTGGTTGAGAAGCTAGTGTTACTGTCAATGTATTGGTTGAGAACCTAGTGTTTCTGTCAATGTATTGGTTGAGAAGCTAGCATTACTGTCAATGTATTGGTTGAGAACCTAGTGTTACTATCAATGTATTGGTTGAGAAGCTAGTGTTGCTATCAATGTATTGGTTGAGAAGCTAGTGTTATTAAATAGGCTCGGGCTTCACCTAACACGTCAACAAAAGGTTAGCACAATGTGATCGATGAGGGCATACAGTACAGGGATACTAGTATACTAGTACAATTATGCAGTAGATACCGGTACATACAAAACAACCCAAGTTTTAGCTATTTATGTGAAGCTCCAGGACTGTGAGAGAGTCTAGCATTGCAACAAATTAGACTCAGAGAAATACAAGATGTACTCACCTCAAGCATTGCAACTAATTCAGATTTTGATATACCAATTCTGTCTCTATCACAACTATCAACTACATAAATAATAGCATCTGTGTTGGAATAATAACATCTCCAATATGGCCTGTAGTGAGAAAAATAGAAAAGTAGTCATGTAATGGACCTAGATGTTAAACATAACCTTTAAAGTACTTACTAGTACAGTATGCCCAAAATATAAAACCTCATGAAATGACAGGCTTACTTGTGAGTTTTATATCAAATTCTGGCCTATAGTTGGTTCTTTTCAGCACACCTGAACTATGCTCAGTGTTGCTATAGGCATGGTGAAATGGCTGTGTGCGTGTGTATGTGCAGATGTGTGTGTGTGTGTGTGTGTGTGTGTGTGTGTGTGTGTGTGTGTGTGTGTGTGTGTGTGTGTGTGTGTGTGTGTGTGTGTGTGTGTGTGTAAATGTCTTAGTCAAAACCGTCAGACCGATTGGCTTGGTATTTGGTTGGGACATTACTTATGGTGTGTAGATGGGGAATTGTTCAAATGAAAATGACTGCATCAGAGGTGTGTGTTTTGGGTTAAAAAATGTGACTTTGGGTCAAAAAACGTAAACTCCAAAACTACAAGGCAGATTGGCCTGAAATTTGGTGGGAACGTTCTTAGGGGTGTGTACATTAAGATTTGTTCATGACAGGATGATTCCATCAGGAATATGCAAATTAGGGCTAAAAATGTGTCTTTTTGGTCAAAAATCTTTAATTCCAAAACTACTGAGCAGATTCGACTGAAATTTAATGATGCATCTGGGGGTGTATAGACGAAGAAATATTAAGCATATAATGATCTCATCAGTGATATGCAAATTACATGTAAAAATGTGAATTTTGGTCAAAAATTTATATCTCAAAAAGTACTTGATCATTAAGACAAACTTGGTGAGATGTTTCTAGAAGTGTTATTCTGCAGACTTTCTTCAAAACATTTTGACACAATTGGTCCTAGCAACCATGACCACACCCTTAGCAACAACCAAATGGCAGTATATTTTGGTCAAATAACAATATCATTTGGTAGGCAAGTGAGTAAACATTCAAAAAATGTATGCAAATATCCCTAGTACCATGACCACGCCCATAGCAACAGCCAAACGATGGTGTTTTTCACAAAGATAACAGGGATTCTTAGACAAGTGAGTAAACATTCAAAAAATGTATGCAAATATGCCTGGCAACAAGACCACACCCATCGCAACAGCCAAATGATCATGTATATTATAAACATAACAGGGATTAATAGACAAGTGAATAAACATTAAAAAAATGTATGTAAATGTACCTAGCAACAAGACCACACCCATGGCAACAGCCAACTGATAATGTATATTGCAAAGATAACATCAGGGATTCATAGACAAGTGAACGAACATTCAAAAACTGTATGAAAATATGTCTAGCAACATGACCATGCCCTTAGCAACAGCCAAATGATCGTGTATATTGCAAAGATACAACAGGGTTGGATAGGCAACTAGATAGTCACTCAGCAAGTGAACACCTATACCTAGCATGGCTCACCATGTGGATAAACATTTTTAAAACTTTACAGTTGTGCTAAAAATGAAAACCTGCTCGGAATCCTCATGGCTATCGACTTTTAGAAGTCTTTTGATAGCCTAGAGTGGGACGCTCTATTGAATTCATTTTGTAAATGTAATTTTAGCCCCTCAATCCAAAATTGGATTCGCACCTTCTATGTCAATCCCTCTAGTTGTGTGATGAATCGGGGACAAAGTACATTGTGTACTGGATATTTTGATATTAAGAGAGGAGTCTGTCAGGGTCACCCTTTTTACTAATGCCCTCATAACCAGGCAATAAGTGTATATTAGACAAGATATCTACATGTACTAGTACTCTCATAACCAGGCAATAAGTGTATATTAGACAAGATATCTACATGTACTAGTAACCTCATAACAAGGCAATAAGTGTATATTAGACAAGATATCTACATGTACTAGTAACCTCATAACAAGGCAATAAGTGTATATTAGACAAGATGTCTACATGTACTAGTAATCTCATAACCAGGCAATAAGTGTATATTAGACAAGATATCTACATGTACTAGTACTCTCATAACAAGGCAATAAGTGTATATTAGACAAGATATCTACATGTACTAGTACTCTCATAACAAGGCAATAAGTGTATATTAGACAAGATATCTACATGTACTAGTACTCTCATAACCAGGCAATAAGTGTATATTAGACAAGATATCTACATGTACTAGTACTCTCATAACCAGGCAATAAGTGTATATTAGACAAGATATCTACATGTACTAGTACTCTCATAACAAGGCAATAAGTGTATATTAGACAAGATATCTACATGTACTAGTACTCTCATAACAAGGCAATAAGTGTATATTAGACAAGATATCTACATGTACTAGTACTCTCATAACAAGGCAATAAGTGTATATTAGACAAGATATCTACATGTACTAGTACTCTCATAACAAGGCAATAAGTGTATATTAGACAAGATATCTACATGTACTAGTACCCTCATAACCAGGCAATAAGTGTATATTAGACAAGATATCTACATGTACTAGTACCCTCATAACCAGGCAATAAGTGTATATTAGACAAGATATCTACATGTACTAGTACTCTCATAACCAGGCAATAAGTGTATATTAGACAAGATATCTACATGTACTAGTACTCTCATAACAAGGCAATAAGTGTATATTAGACAAGATATCTACATGTACTAGTACTCTCATAACAAGGCAATAAGTGTATATTAGACAAGATATCTACATGTACTAGTACCCTCATAACCAGGCAATAAGTGTATATTAGACAAGATGTCTACATGTACTAGTACTCTCATAACAAGGCAATAAGTGTATATTAGACAAGATATCTACATGTACTAGTACCCTCATAACCAGGCAATAAGTGTATAATAGACAAGATATCTACATGTACCCTCATAACAAGGCAATAAGTGTATATTAGACAAGATATCTACATGTACTAGTACTCTCATAACCAGGCAATAAGTGTATATTAGACAAGATATCTACATGTACTAGTACTCTCATAACAAGGCAATAAGTGTATATCAGACAAGATATCTACATGTACTATTACTCTCATAACAAGGCAATAAGTGTATATTAGACAAGATATCTACATGTACTAGTACCCTCATAACCAGGCAATAAGTGTATAATAGACAAGATATCTACATGTACTAGTACTCTCATAACCAGGCAATAAGTGTATATTAGACAAGATATCTACATGTACTAGTACTCTCATAACCAGGCAATAAGTGTATATTAGACAAGATATCTACATGTACTAGTAATCTCATAACCAGGCAATAAGTGTATATTAGACAAGATATCTACATGTACTAGTACTCTCATAACAAGGCAATAAGTGTATATTAGACAAGATATCTACATGTACTAGTAATCTCATAACCAGGCAATAAGTGTATATTAGACAAGATATCTACATGTACTAGTACTCTCATAACCAGGCAATAAGTGTATATTAGACAAGATATCTACATGTACTAGTACTCTCATAACCAGGCAATAAGTGTATATTAGACAAGATATCTACATGTACTAGTACTCTCATAACCAGGCAATAAGTGTATATTAGACAAGATATCTACATGTACTAGTACTCTCATAACAAGGCAATAAGTGTATATTAGACAAGATATCTACATGTACTAGTACTCTCATAACCAGGCAATAAGTGTATATTAGACAAGATATCTACATGTACTAGTACTCTCATAACAAGGCAATAAGTGTATATTAGACAAGATATCTACATGTACTAGTACTCTCATAACAAGGCAATAAGTGTATATTAGACAAGATATCTACATGTACTAGTACTCTCATAACAAGGCAATAAGTGTATATTAGACAAGATATCTACATGTACTAGTACTCTCATAACAAGGCAATAAGTGTATATTAGACAAGATATCTACATGTACTAGTACTCTCATAACCAGGCAATAAGTGTATATTAGACAAGATATCTACATGTACTAGTACCCTCATAACCAGGCAATAAGTGTATATTAGACAAGATATCTACATGTACTAGTACTCTCATAACAAGGCAATAAGTGTATATTAGACAAGATATCTACATGTACTAGTACCCTCATAACCAGGCAATAAGTGTATATTAGACAAGATGTCTACATGTACTAGTACTCTCATAACCAGGCAATATGTGTATATTAGACAAGATATCTACATGTACCCTCATAACAAGGCAATAAGTGTATAATGTACAATAACAACTTACCTTATACTTGTCTGTCCTCCTAAATCCCATACTTGAAATTTTAAGTTGTTATATGTGACTGTTTCTACATTAAATCCAATTGCTGAAAATATCAATAAAATGAGTTTATTTTGTATGATATACAGTAAAACTGAAGCCAAGTACTATTTCACCATGTCATGTCATGTACTATAACAACCACACCAAATATTACATATATGTTGTCTATTTCACCATGTCATGTCATGTACTATAACAACCACACCAAGTATTACATATATGTTGTCTATTTCACCATGTCATGTCATGTACTATAACAACCACACCATGTATTACATATATGTTGTCTATTTCACCATGTCATGTCATGTACTATAACAACCACACCAAGTATTACATATATGTTGTCTATTTCACCATGTCATGTCATGTACTATAACAACCACACCAAATATTACATATATGTTGTCTATTTCACCATGTCATGTCATGTACTATAACAACCACACCAAGTATTACATATATGTTGTCTATTTCACCATGTCATGTCATGTACTATAACAACCACACCAAGTATTACATATATGTTGTCTATTTCACCATGTCATGTCATGTACTATAACAACCACACCAAGTATTACATATATGTTGTCTATTTCACCATGTCATGTCATGTACTATAACAACCACACCAAGTATTACATATATGTTGTCTATTTCACCATGTCATGTCATGTACTATAACAACCACACCAAGTATTACATATATGTTGTCACTTTATGATCAAATTTGTTGTCTGAAAGCCACATTCATCCATGTAAAGAATCAACAAAAAGGTCTAATGAATGTCTATGAACTGTTACTACACCCTATGCACTGACAAGAGTATGAGGAGTGTGGTGCTGTATATAATTTTACACACAACTCTTTCTGATTTGTACATCACATCCTTGAAGTCAGACAAATCTCACAAGTGTACATGGTTTTGTAAAATCTTATATGCATGTAGACTTGCAAAGCATAGACTGACATTGATGAGACTTTCTTGAAATACATGCAGAACATTTGTAACAAAACTAAAGAAAATATTTTCACTTGTTATAACTCTTACCAAAGATATACATGTAGGTTTTTCTGACTAGGTATTACATAAGAAATTTATATATCAAAACTCTTCATACAAACTGACTACCTAAATTGGTGATACTGTCAGTATTTTACTCAAAACCATGCCTTTAATTTAATTGCTGCTGTATTTTTATGTAACATTTACAACTTTCATTTCAACATTTAGAACTTTCATTTCATTCTTAAGGCCTAAAAATATATATAGCACCAATACTACCAATAGTTGTACTGACAAGTACTGGGCTATAGTTGTACTGACAAGTACTGGGCTATAGTTGAACTGACAAGTACCGGGCTACAGTTGTACTGACAAGTACTGGGCTACAGTTGTACTGACAAGTACTGGGCTACAGTTGTACTGACAAGTACTGGGCTACAGTTGTACTGACAAGTACTGGGCTATAGTTCTAATGACAGTTACTGGGCTATAGTTGTACTGACAGTTACTGGGCTATAGTTGTACTGACAAGTACTGGGCTATAGTTGTACTGACAAGTACTGGGCTATAGTTCTAATGACAGTTACTGGGCTATAGTTGTACTGAAAGTTACTGGGCTATAGTTGTACTGAAAGTTACTGGGCTATAGTTGTACTGACAGTTACTGGGCTATAGTTGTACTGACAAGTACTGAGCTATAGTTCTAATGACAGTTACTTGGCTATAGTTCTACTGACAGTTACTTGGCTATAGTTCTAATGACAGTTACTTGGCTATAGTTCTAATGACAGTTACTTGGCTATAGTTCTAATGACAGTTACTTGGCTATAGTTCTAATGACAGTTACTTGGCTATAGTTCTAATGACAGTTACTTGGCTATAGTTCAAATGACAGTTACTTGGCTATAGTTCTAATGACAGTTACTTGGCTATAGTTCTAATGACAGTTACTGGGTTATAATTCTACTAACAGTTACTTGGCTATAGTTCTAATGACAGTTACTTGGCTATAGTTCTAATGACAGTTACTTGGCTATAGTTCTAATGACAGTTACTTGGCTATAGTTCTAATGACAGTTACTTGGCTATAGTTCTAATGACAGTTACTTGGCTATAGTTCTAATGACAGTTACTGAGCTATAGTTCTAATGACAGTTACTTGGCTATAGTTCTAATGACAGTTACTTGGCTATAGTTCTAATGACAGTTACTGGGCTATAGTTCTAATGACAGTTACTGGGCTATAGTTCTAATGACAGTTACTTGGCTATAGTTCTAATGACAGTTACTTGGTTATAGTTCTAATGACAGTTACTTGGCTATAGTTCTAATGACAGTTACTTGGCTATAGTTCTAATGACAGTTACTGGGCTATAGTTCTAATGACAGTTACTTGGCTATAGTTCTAATGACAGTTACTTGGCTATAGTTCTAATGACAGTTACTTGGCTATAGTTCTAATGACAGTTACTTGGCTATAGTTCTAATGACAGTTACTTGGCTATAGTTCTAATGACAGTTACTTGGCTATAGTTCTAATGACAGTTACTTGGCTATAGTTCTAATGACAGTTACTTGGCTATAATTCTAATGACAGTTACTGAGCTATAGTTCTAATGACAGTTACTTGGCTATAGTTCTAATGACAGTTACTTGGCTATAATTCTAATGACAGTTACTGAGCTATAGTTCTAATGACAGTTACTTGGCTATAGTTCTACTGACAGTTACTTGGCTATAGTTCTAATGACAGTTACTTGGCTATAGTTCTAATGACAGTTACTTGGCTATAGTTCTAATGACAGTTACTTGGCTATAGTTCTAATGACAGTTACTTGGCTATAGTTCTAATGACAGTTACTTGGCTATAGTTCTAATGACAGTTACTGAGCTATAGTTCTAATGACAGTTACTTGGCTATAATTCTAATGACAGTTACTGGGCTATAGTTCTAATGACAGTTACTTGGCTATAGTTCTAATGACAGTTACTTGGCTATAGTTCTAATGACAGTTACTTGGCTATAGTTCTAATGACAGTTACTGGGCTATAGTTCTAATGACAGTTACTGGGCTATAGTTCTAATGACAGTTACTTGGCTATAGTTCTAATGACAGTTACTTGGCTATAGTTCTACTGACAGTTACTGGGCTATAGTTCTAATGACAGTTACTGGGCTATAGTTCTAATGACAGTTACTTGGCTATAGTTCTAATGACAGTTACTTGGCTATAGTTCTAATGACAGTTACTTGGCTATAGTTCTAATGACAGTTACTTGGCTATAGTTCTAATGACAGTTACTGGGCTATAGTTCTAATGACAGTTACTTGGTTATAGTTCTAATGACAGTTACTGAGCTATAGTTCTAATGACAGTTACTTGGCTATAGTTCTAATGACAGTTACTGGGCTATAGTTCTAATGACAGTTACTTGGCTATAGTTCTAATGACAGTTACTTGGCTATAATTCTAATGACAGTTACTGGGCTATAGTTCTAATGACAGTTACTTGGCTATAGTTCTAATGACAGTTACTTGGCTATAGTTCTAATGACAGTTACTTGGCTATAGTTCTAATGACAGTTACTGGGCTATAGTTCTAATGACAGTTACTTGGCTATAGTTCTAATGACAGTTACTTGGCTATAGTTCTAATGACAGTTACTGAGCTATAGTTCTAATGACAGTTACTGGGTTATAGTTCTACTGACAGTTACTGGGTTATAGTTCTAATGACAGTTACTTGGCTATAGTTCTAATGACAGTTACTTGGCTATAGTTCTAATGACAGTTACTGGGCTATAGTTCTAATGACAGTTACTTGGCTATAGTTCTAATGACAGTTACTTGGCTATAGTTCTAATGACAGTTACTGGGCTATAGTTCTAATGACAGTTACTTGGCTATAGTTCTACTGACAGTTACTTGGCTATAGTTCTAATGACAGTTACTTGGCTATAGTTCTAATGACAGTTACTTGGCTATAGTTCTAATGACAGTTACTGGGCTATAGTTCTAATGACAGTTACTTGGCTATAGTTCTAATGACAGTTACTGGGCTATAGTTCTAATGACAGTTACTTGGCTATAGTTCTACTGACAGTTACTGGGCTATAGTTCTAATGACAGTTACTTGGCTATAGTTCTAATGACAGTTACTGGGCTATAGTTCTAATGACAGTTACTGGGCTATAGTTCTACTGACAGTTACTGGGCTATAGTTCTAATGACAGTTACTTGGCTATAGTTCTAATGACAGTTACTTGGCTATAGTTCTAATGACAGTTACTGGGCTATAGTTCTAATGACAGTTACTTGGCTATAGTTCTAATGACAGTTACTGGGCTATAGTTCTAATGACAGTTACTTGGCTATAGTTCTAATGACAGTTACTTGGCTATAGTTCTACTGACAGTTACTTGGCTATAGTTCTAATGACAGTTACTTGGCTATAGTTCTAATGACAGTTACTTGGCTATAGTTCTAATGACAGTTACTTGGCTATAGTTCTAATGACAGTTACTTGGCTATAGTTCTAATGACAGTTACTTGGCTATAGTTCTAATGACAGTTACTTGGCTATAGTTCTACTGACAGTTACTTGGCTATAGTTCTAATGACAGTTACTTGGCTATAGTTCTAATGACAGTTACTTGGCTATAGTTCTAATGACAGTTACTTGGCTATAGTTCTAATGACAGTTACTTGGCTATAATTCTAATGACAGTTACTGAGCTATAGTTCTAATGACAGTTACTGGGCTATAGTTCTAATGACAGTTACTTGGCTATAGTTCTACTGACAGTTACTGGGCTATAGTTCTAATGACAGTTACTGGGCTATAGTTCTAATGACAGTTACTTGGCTATAGTTCTAATGACAGTTACTGGGTTATAATTCTAATGACAGTTACTTGGCTATAGTTCTAATGACAGTTACTGGGCTATAGTTCTAATGACAGTTACTTGGCTATAGTTCTAATGACAGTTACTGGGCTATAGTTCTAATGACAGTTACTTGGCTATAGTTCTAATGACAGTTACTGGGCTATAGTTCTAATGACAGTTACTGGGCTATAGTTCTAATGACAGTTACTTGGCTATAGTTCTAATGACAGTTACTTGGCTATAGTTCTAATGACAGTTACTGAGCTATAGTTCTAATGACAGTTACTTGGCTATAGTTCTAATGACAGTTACTTGGCTATAGTTCTAATGACAGTTACTTGGCTATAGTTCTAATGACAGTTACTTGGCTATAATTCTAATGACAGTTACTGAGCTATAGTTCTAATGACAGTTACTTGGCTATAGTTCTAATGACAGTTACTTGGCTATAGTTCTACTGACAGTTACTGAGCTATAGTTCTACTGACAGTTACTGGGTTATAATTCTACTAACAGTTACTTGGCTATAGTTCTACTGACAGTTACTGGGGTTATGATAAAACCAAACTTACTTGGAATAGTTGTGACCACTTCTCCTACTTGCAACCTGTATAAAATTGTAGTTTTACCCGCTCCATCCAAACCAAGAATTAAAATTCTCATTTCTTTTGCCCCAAACAGGCCAGCAAATAAACTGGAGAAAAAGCTCCCTGACGTATGATAAAGAAAAGATAAATAATGTTAATTTAAAGTAACTTAAACAAGTTACAAAGTATAGTAGATGTGATTGCATCAAGCATCATAAAATACTGTTGGGTGGTGCAATTTAGGGAAACGATCTTTTCCAGACAACCTGCAGTACCTCTGTTTGACACCGTTGCACCTTGCTGTTCCAGGCCATACATGTATGGTGCCGCAGCGGTGTACATGTATTTATGGAAAACACACATACATGTATGGTGCCGCAGCGATGTACATGTATTTATGGAAAACAAACATACATGTATGGTGCTGCAGCGGTGTACATGAATTTATGGAAAACACACATACATGTATGGTGCTGCAGTAGTGTACATGTATTTATGGAAAACAATCATACATGTATGGTGCTGCAGTAGTGTACATGTATTTATGGAAAACACACATACATGTATGGTGCTGCAGTAGTGTACATGTATTTATGGAACACACACATACATGTATGGTGCTGCAGTAGTGTACATGTATTTATGGAACACACACATACATGTATGGTGCTGCAGTAGTGTACATGTATTTATGGAACACACACATACATGTATGGTGCCGCAGTGGTGTACATGTATTTATGGAAAACAAACATACATGTATGGTGCCGCAGCGGTGTACATGTATTTATGGAAAACACACATACATGTATGGTGCTGCAGTAGTGTACATGTATTTATGGAACACACACATACATGTATGGTGCTGCAGCGGTGTACATGTATTTATGGAAAACACACATACATGTATGGTGCTGCAGCGGTGTACATGTATTTATGGAAAACACACATACATGTATGGTGCTGCAGCGGTGTACATGTATTTATGGAAAACACACATACATGTATGGTGCTGCAGTAGTGTACATGTATTTATGGAAAACACACATACATGTATGGTGCTGCAGCGGTGTACATGTATTTATGGAAAACACACATACATGTACTCATGAGTTGAAGGAAGTCTTCAAAGACGTGAATAATAATGAAGTATGTTAACTGACGTTTGTGTGCTGCAGCAATTATCATAATACAATTAAAAGGTTTGTGTGCTGCAGCAATTATCATAATACAATTAAAAGGTTTGTGTGCTGCAGCAATTATCATAATGCAATTAAAGTGTTTTGGTGCTGCAGCAATTATCATAATACATTTTTTTTGTACAATTAAAGTGTTTTGGCGCTGCAGCAATTATCATAATACAATTAAAGTGTTTTGGTGCTGCAGCAATTATCATAATACAATTAAAAGGTTTGTGTGCTGCAGCAATTATCATAATACAATTAAAAGGTTTGTGTGCTGCAGCAATTATCATAATGCAATTAAAGTGTTTTGGTGCTGCAGCAATTATCATAATACATTTTTTTTGTACAATTAAAGTGTTTTGGCGCTGCAGCAATTATCATAATACAATTAAAGTGTTTTGGTGCTGCAGCAATTATCATAATACAATTAAAGTGTTTTGGTGCTGCAGCAATTATTATAATGAACATTTCCTCTATAATTTCGAGTGTGACCTGACAACACTTTATAGGAACCGTTGATGACAGCATGACACACATTTAAATTCATCATATGGCAGGGTTGACCCTTGATCTTGCTGTTTGTACAGGCCTTCACATTGAAGCATTTTTGGAATCAGAAGCCCAACGCATCCAGTCTTTTCGACCCCAGAGATTCGTCAGAGCACTAGAGCTTAGGAATTCCGATGAAGAAGAAGAGATGGAAACAATCCAGCAGGTGAGAGAGAGAATTCCGGTGAAGAAGAAGAGATGGAAACAATCCAGCAGGTGAGAGAGAGACATCAGAGAAACAACACAAAAGGGCAGACTATCCCACAACAGATTTTAGCCATACAGCTGTTGCCATAATACATATCAGTCAGACACCAAGCCAACAGTATTGTGTGGAAAACACCAATCTTAAACTCAAGTTTGCTAGGTAATTTGCTGATCAAATAATTTTGGTCTCCTATTGCCAAAGTAGTGAGACACTCAGCCATCAGTATGCATTGATACAGCAAGGCAGTATAACACTTGTTACACTGTATCCAATAGTAGTAGACATGCAGTCTCATGCTACAGGACATTCTATTTATGCTACATGTACATTTAACTATTGATGTCATAGAATTCATACTGTCAGTACAACTACATATAACTATTGATGTCATAGAATTCATACTGTCAGTACAACTACATATAACTATTGATGTCATAGAATTCATACTGTCAGTACAACTACATATAACTATTGATGTCATAGAATTCATACTGTCAGTACAACTACATATAACTATTGATGTCATAGAATTCATACTGTCAGTACAACTACATATAACTATTGATGTCATAGAATTCATACTGTCAGTACAACTACATATAACTATTGATGTCATAGAATTCATACTGTCAGTACAACTACATATAACTATTGATGTCATAGAATTCATACTGTCAGTACAACTACATATAACTATTGATGTCATAGAATTCATACTGTCAGTACAACTACATATAACTATTTATGTCATAGAATTCATACTGTCAGTACAACTACATATAACTATTGATGTCATAGAATTCATACTGTCAGTACAACTACATATAACTATTGATGTCATAGAATTCATACTGTCAGTACAACTACATATAACTATTGATGTCATAGAATTCATACTGTCAGTACAACTACATATAACTATTGATGTACATGACTTTAATATCCAAATATGTGGAGAAACACTAAAAACAAATCTTAGATTTGCCTTTTTTTGTCCATTTTTTAATTAATGGAAATTTACATATATGTTGACACTTTGGTTACATATGGTGACATGTATTGAATAGTTTACTCTAGATAATAATAACTAACTATATTTGACATTCTTTACTTTACATCATTCATGGTGGTATTTGATATTCTTTACTTTACATCATTCATGGTGGTATTTGATATTCTTTACTTTACATCATTCATGGTGGTATTTGATATTCTTTACTTTACATCATTTATGGTGGTATTTGATATTCTTTACTTTACATCATTCATGGTGATATTTGATATTCTTTACTTTACATCATTCATGGTGGTATTTGATATCCTTTACTTTACATCATTCATGGTGGTATTTGATATTCTTTACTTTACATCATTCATGGTGGTATTTGATATTCTTTACTTTACATCATTCATGGTGGTATTTGATATTCTTTACTTTACATCATTCATGGTGGTATTTGATATTCTTTACTTTACATCATTTATGGTGGTATTTGATATTCTTTACTTTACATCATTCATGGTGGTATTTGATATTCTTTACTTTACATCATTCATGGTGGTTTGTAAGTAGTAATTCAGTCAGGAAGACATTATGCAAAAAATGTACATCTATTAGACACTTATTTTTCTACTTGTACATGTAGCGATATAAATAGCATATCCAGCCATCTTTGCTGATGTCATACAACATAAAATATGACTTTATCAAAAGTAATAATAATAGCATACATTGTACTTCATTATGATTTTGAAAGGTACATGTGTGGCTTTGGTAACAGATGTTGCCATAACATAAGATGTACTACATTTACATGTATCTACACAACAAACACATCAGTGTTCTCCCTGGACAAGGTAACAGTGGCACCACACCCTTTTGTAATTTCTGAGTGCCCCTTTTTTAAAATAGAAACAAAATAATTCCAAAGAACTATTTTCCAATAAAAGTGAGAAAAAATCCTTGAAAACTGTCACATTGATCAGATTGACCAATACTGGAGAAAAAGAAGAGATATGGTTCAAGTATTTTAAGATTGTCAACAACACTGATCAGTGCAATTTAAATTTCCAATCACCAGGACAACAACAGTCAATCACCAGGACAACAACAGTCAATCACCAGGACAACAACAGTCAACTAGGGGACATCATCACAAACTGTACAAACAATATGCTAAACTGGACATCAGGAAACATTTCTTCACCAAGAGTCATTGACCAATGGAATAAACTGCTGGACTTTGTTATATCATCAACATCTGTGAATCATTTCAAGAACAATTACGATATCTACATGTACATGAAGGAACAGAGAGATACATATAATATGTAAGGGTTACTAGTCCCATTAAAATCATAGACAGTGTCCATGGTTAAACAAACTGAACTAAACATGTACATGAAGGAACAGAGAGATATAATATGTAAGGTCCCATTCAATTCATAGACAGTGTCTATGTTAAACAAACTGAACTAAACATGTACATGAAGGAACAGAGAGATATAATATGTAAGGTCCCATTCAATTCATAGACAGTGTCTATGTTAAACAAACTGAACTAAACATGTACATGAAGGAACAGAGAGATATAATTTGTAAGGTCCCATTCAATTCATAGACAGTGTCTATGTTAAACAAACTGAACTAAACATGTACATGAAGGAACAGAGAGATATAATATGTAAGGTCCCATTCAATTCATAGACAGTGTCTATGTTAAACAAACTGAACTAATTGATCATCGACTCATCAATTTGTGCTCAATAAAAAACTACACATGAAGTAATTACTCTGTATGAATATATAGATAGTTTACAGGTGACAAGTATATGAAACCTGGTTCAGTGGTTGTACATGTAACTTGTATGGAACTTGTTTAGACCATGGATGTATTAGTATTAGTGAGACTAATACATCCATGTTTAGACTAACACTTGTACTTACTGACACAATCAATTCACACACTACCAGATAGCTTACAAAATGCTTTGCAACAGGTTTCTTACTATCAAAATTGAAATGTGTACCGTCCCGGAAAACTAGCCTGTAATCTAGTATACACAAATACATTACACTAATAGTAAAACAACTTCATAGGAAATAGTAACAACACAAATTTCAAATAACTGTCGGCGTTCATTTTACAGGCAAATAGTGCAACAATTCGACATACAACAGAAAATACATGTATCTAGTAAAGCAATAAAGTATACGAGTGCTTTGTATTCGTGTCTTTGCCTCCAGTCAACACATAAACAAATTTTGTTAACGGGAACCAAACAAGGCCCTACAAATATAGATAATAGAGTACTACTCGTACTCGTTCAACATTTTCAAGCAGTGGAAAAAACTACCTTCCGTTTTTCCAAAGGCAAGTCCCTTAGACTCACGCACTGAAAGCATACACACGTTCAAAGACCTAAGTATAAAATGTATGCATGGGGAATAGGAAAATATTTTCTTTTCTACTCACCCATTTTCACGAATCTACAACAACCTCCAGCGTGTCACTTTTCAGATGAGATCACTGGGAGCTACGCATGCGTGTTAGACCAATGACGTAAAGCAACCAGTTAAAACGCAATGCGCATGTGTCACCTTTGACCCGCATTCCCACCTGAGGTCGAGCCGCGCAAGTGATATAAATGTGCATGCTACCACCGTAGCCGAGGCCGAAGGAAAGTACAAAAGAAGTGCGCACATGCACACTGCATTTTCCGCGAGTAACAGTAGTCTTGAAAGTCTCCTTCATTTGAAGATAGCAAGTCGCAATAATGTCAGAGGGTGAAACTCCAAACAAAAGACGGAAAAAGTCGTTCAACGTGAGGTCGCCTGCTGCAAGCAGTGACTCCGAAGATGCGCTCGATCTCATTTTAAGTTTACATCTTATATTAAAACATTTACTGATAAAACGGCAGATCTCTTTTTGGAATATTTGGTGGCCCTGAAAAACTATTAAACTAGGTACGCAGTTTAAGATCCACTCTTTGAAGATCTACTTTCAATAATGATAATTGTGTTCGACGTTGTCTTTGGTTAAAATGTTGTTTGGTATAATATATCTCATTGCACTGACACTAGCGTTATTCCGCAATCATTTTGAAGCGACAATTTGCTATGGAAAGAATGGCCCTGAATTTGTAGTAAAGAGCTGTAACTTCGACATCAAAATCCAAACTTCAATTTCCATTACAATGATAATGACAAGGAGAATCTACTGAGTTCACCTTGGGTTCCGACATAAAGGAGGGCCATAAAAGTTTTGGGAGTGAAGAAAAGGATTATTTTGTTGTGTTACTTATTTGAGAAAGCACCATCCATTTTTTTTTACTTTGAATGTGACATCTTTTCTGCAACTACTTTGAAAGATACGACATTAAGCCAGAAAAATTGAAAAGGCTGTTTAACCTACCCATATATTTGAATTTTTATGGTGATGGGCAATATATCCTCATGCAGGCTTCGCATTTGTTTCAGAATTAAGGATATTTCTTTATATTTTCTGAATAGTACATGTAACAATATACATTTGAGTCTATTCCAAATTATATAATATCTTATACAGTGGTTTACTTGGTTCCGATGATGCATACAAGCATGAATTGAGATTAAATTCAGCTGTTGTATATCCAATGTGCACTAAAAAGAATTGAGCCAAAGTTTATGACCATGGGAGTGGGCTGAGCAGTCATTGGGCCATCAAAAGTCTGAAAGTCTTGAAATGTTTTGCTCTTTATTTTTTGGAACCAAATTAAACTTCAGGAGAAGTCATTTACAAAGTGCACATCCGCAAAATATCTTTCAGCTTTGCCACAACAAAATATACTTCCAGATATTATGTAATGCATAGCATAATTGTTTCAATTCTGGTATTTTATTACCATATTCAAGCATTGTAAGACTTTAGATTATGTCTATAGTTTTCTAATTTTTAAATGCATGATTGCACCAAGACAAAGTTCTGCCCCCCCCCCCACCCACCCCGCCCCCATCGATCCTCCCGGCAATTTGGTCAGGCTACGGCCCTGGTGTCCTTATATAAGTTTTAGAGGACGGGCAAATCCCTTATCACATGATCTTTTCGATCTAAGGTCAAGGTCATAGTCTAATTGCAAGTTTACCTCAATTTTTCACTTTTATTGAAACACCAACAGAAGTTTTTTGCTATAAACTACTGCAGACATGACCTGTAAGGCCGCATATAGTCATAAATTTTGTAGCAAAGGTATATTTAGCTTACTATGGGATAAGGGAATTGTCTAGAAACAGGTTCTGGAAAGGAATGACGCCTGTACAACCAAGTACTAACTTATAAAGATAGCTACTCCTACTTTATTGACTTCTAACAAAAACCGTCCTACTGATCACACAGAAATAAAGAATTCTATAGGTTTTCCTACATTCCATAGATATATAGATATCGAATTCGATATTGAATTCATTTGATTTGTCAATTAGGAAGAGATAGGAAAGTGACGGTGAGAGTAGTGGAAAAAGTAATGCACAAAGTGATACTGAGATTTCAGAGTTACTACAGGTTACTCAGGGAGAGTGTGTACACATGGAAATCACGATATCAATTATAAACAAAGAATAATGTACCAGTAAGTGTGGTGATATTTGTACATGGCAGAAATATGTGTCGTATAATCAAATTCATTAAAGGGACAGTATCTGTAACTTGATGATCTTTTTTTCAATACTTTTGTTCCGTGTGTCAAGTGCAGTTTCTTGTTCAACTCCTTAAAACATGACTGTTGAAATACCCTGTATTTGGCTTGTCAACACAGCCTGTATATGTGTAAAGTGCACTGTTATTGTTGATTATTTTAGTCCAGACTAAAATTCACTTGTCAAAAATAACAATGCAGTTTGTACATATACAGGCTGTGTTTACAAGCGTTTGTCAAATACATGTCAATGTTTCAATGTGCGCTATGGAGTAGAACAAGAAACTGAAAACTGTAGCTGATACACAGAACAAAACATACTGAAAAATCATCAAAAGTTACGTCTACTGCCCCTTTTAATCTGTCCATATAATTTCCATCCGTATATCAGTGAATTGTCATTTTGAGATGGGGAGGGTCGGATTTTAGAACTTGGGATTGGGGGAGGGTCACATTTTAGAAAAAGGAATAGGGGAGGGTCACATTTTACAGCTCAGACATACCCTACCCCCTCCCCCCGTAATTACTGACGGCACCCTAACCAGGACTAAAGTCGACATACAGAATTGTGCAAAACCAAAAATGGTGTATATCTGAAGGTCTCAGTGTTCTAGATATGATGTGAGTGTCTGTATATATGTCTTAGTGGACTGGCCACTCGCTAATACATACGTTTTTAGATAAAAGGTGATCATATGACATACTGACTGGCAACTGACTAAATAATACATACGATTTTAGATAAAAGGTGATCATATCGCATACTGACTGGCAACTCGCTAATACATAGTTATATTATTATATTATATTATTTATTTTTGTTTTGCTCCATTAAGCAAATTCTTTGCATCATTTTGATTAAATTCTGTCTGTTGTGTTTAGTATATTTCCTCCCTTGCAGTAATAAGTCGTTTCTGAGATATGTTTTTCTCTTTATTTACCCATACTGTGTGATAAATTACAAGTTTAATTGGGATTCGTCTGTTGTGTTTAATACAGTAGAGTAACCAATGTGCAGCCCATCCTTCAAAACCATTGCATCATACATACTCATAGCTCTTCCAGACACCATCGCCACCGCTGAGGAAGAAACATCACGACTCCAATCAGATATCGTTGCTTAGGTAGAAGATGAATCACACCAAGACAGACAAAGAAACTATCACATGCTAAACAACTGACACTTGCATTGTTGAGAAGATAGAAATATTGGTACCTATTATCGAAATTTACAATATTCCTTAACTTAAAACAACATCTCGTCAAATTAACAACTTTATCGGTCGTTCATACACGTTTGGGCAACAAATCATCGGACATACTCCAAGGCTCAGACCACTGTATTTACAGTTAAAAATGGTCTGAGTCCAAGGTAACTAGTACTCAGCCGGGAGCTCGGAGGCGTCCATATCTCGGAACAAAATCACACACCCAGGTTTAAAAGAAAGAAACTGTGTATATCTACCACACCACACCACACCACACCACACACCACACACCACACCACACCACACCACACCAGAGTGTATGCAGGTGCAACATAGGGAAAAAGACAGGTTAAATCAGTATCCGTCAGAAGAAATAAACTGACACAAAACGAAAGGTAGAGATTCTATAATAGCTCTGCTGACCAAAATTTGGGGTGACCTTTTAATTAGACTATGACCTGGGACTTGTCAATGGCGACTTAATAACTGCTCGGACTTACTCAAGGCCTAGCCTGTTAGTAATGGTATGGTCAGAGTAAAATGAAGAATAGCTGAGTCATCGTGAATGTCAGTATTTTGCTTTGATGCATTTCAACACGTCATTTCAACACGTCTACTCGTTCATCGTTCCATTGTTTTCAAAGTATTTTATTGTTTAATATATTATAAGACTTTTATTTGCAATGTAAATGTTTCTCTGCTAACACAAGTGGTCTTCCACTTTCTTTGCTTTCAAAGTCAGTCCAAACTAACTTTTGACTGGTTCCACTTCCCATACTTTCAACTTCAGTCACAAACTGTTGTACCTTGTGCAACTTTTCGCTTAAATACATTTCAAATACATTGCACACATCATGTCAAAAAGCAATACAATAGAACATCAAGACGTTTCCAATCATATCCAATGTTCCTCAACCCCAATTTGGGACCTTTAGAGTAGTTACACATACAGGCTTGGCAATTAATTTCAACATTTCATTAAGCGATACCCATCAGTACTCCCAGTGCATTGATTATATAGTGCTTTCCCACTTCATTGATTGACTGTGTGCTTGTTGATCGACATGTACAAATATGACAATATTAGTCTGGTATATGTTCTCATGCTTCACTTTAGTTTGGGTAAACTAACAACATTGCCTGTAAGGTAAGCCATGACATGGTACCTTACACTCTGGAGAATATATGTATGTTCTTTTTTATCAGCTGGCCATACGTTAACTGCAGTAATTGTAGCAGTTGAGAGAGAGAGAGAGAGAGAGAGAGAGAGAGAGAGAGAGAGAGAGAGAGAGAGAGAGAGAGAGAGAGAGAGAGAGAGAGAGAGAGAGAGAGAGAGAGAGAGAGAGAGAGAGAGAGAGAGAGAGAGAGAGAGAGAGAGAGAGAGACTTGTACGGAACTTGTAGGTTTGTAAGTCTGCTTTCACAAAAAAACTTGGGGGGGGGGGTCAACAGATTTGAAAGGGGTACTCGAGAAAATATGTACAGTGTTGAGAAATGAATTGACCACTCCTCATACATTGGAAAATAAACCTTTTAATAGTTGGTCAGCCTTTTTCAACAATAACAACAACGAAAACACGAAAGCTGCTAACAAATTAACATATGTAATAAACAATTGTCTGATTTTAAAATCCTTCAAATTTCACGTATAAAATAATACATCAATGTAAGAGTTGAATGGCACTTGTTGTTTTTGGTCCAAAAATACCAGTATCTTAAATGTGTAGAAAGCAGCTTCAATATTGAACATATCCAGGACCAGAATTACTGCAAATTAGCCATTCCAAAAATCGGTTTCAACAAACATGTCAAAATGCATTTAGAGCAAAAGCCCTCCGATTCCAATGATTGCATGCACTATCACAACACAAGGAATATAGGAATATATGTTATATTCATCAGCTCTTTCTATCACACAGCTTTCAAGTATTAATGTGGTATACGGATATGCTATACGGTATTGCATGTTTCAAATTTCCCTTTCCACTTTACTAAAATTTTTTTGTTTAATATAACAATCCTTCTATTGTTCCTAAATGATATCTAACTATTTTATGTAAACTGATTTAGTACATAGCATAGAAGACAAATATGGATGCAACATTTTATGTATTAATATA
Source organism: Glandiceps talaboti (assembly GCF_964340395.1). Taxonomy (NCBI): domain Eukaryota; kingdom Metazoa; phylum Hemichordata; class Enteropneusta; family Spengelidae; genus Glandiceps; species Glandiceps talaboti. The sequence continues at coordinate 1,848,155 of NC_135565.1, read as the reverse complement.
TATATATATATATATATATATATATCTCAGCCTGTCATGCTGCCAAAGTAGAATGTCAATGATAAAGAGTCACTTGAGAAGAACATGCAACAAATGGAGTGGTTGACAAATATCAAAAACTCTGTAAAACATGCTTGTAAAAGTTTTTAATTAAAATTTTAAAAGTTTTTACTGTACAATTAGGGGACTGAACTAGGGACCGGTCAGTTTCTCCAGCCCGGGGGGGGGGGGGGCGGTGGATTCCGCCAAGCATTTACACGACATGCTCTGTAACTAGTGTGGTAGCTAGGTAATACATGTATATGTATATGTATAGTTATGTTTGAACTAATAAGTAATATTAAAGAATTCATATAAGAAACAGGGAGAAGAACAAATATTGACCTGTACCACATTTCAGACAAGGCTATGTGCCATTGTAGAAAAGAAAATGATTTTTTTTCTTCCATCACAATCCAAAACACAATGACCCCCCTATCCACAATTTTGAAAACAATATGACCCTCCCCCACTGCCAATTTCAAAAACAGGGTGACTACAAATCCACCCCCCCCCCGGCCGAAGAAACCTATCGGTCCCCTAGTACATTCCAATACAAAACTATTTTTAAATAACACGTGCATCAACATTTGTAACTGTCATTAAGAAGACATTCAACTGCAACACATCAAGGAAATAAATACACTGTTGACAACAGTTATATGTAGTCTATTAATGAAGTAGTGGCAATGATTTTCTTTCAGGTGTATTAGAGAGGTTTTTGTCTTCATAAAAACTAGGAGCCTCCGAGTCCATGTATCCGCAAAAAATAGAGAAATAGTTTTAAAATAATGACAAAATATTTTCAAACGTGAATATCTAAAGACATGTTGCTGTCAATTAAAATGATCATATGCCTACTTCAAAAACACTTGAGCGAAGGACAATGACATGTTTGATAGATTATTTTTTTAAAGGAAAAAAGTTCCCAAATATCCCAGTACGGGGACAGAAACAGTAAAACACATTGTTTTAATTTTTGCAAAGAGAATGTCTTGGTAGATATTGTTTTACAGGCAGGGTACTTGGATGGTAATGTAATCAGTTTATGTATGTATGTATGTATGTATGTATGTATGTATGTATGTATGTATGTATGTATGTATGTATGTATGTATGTATGTATGTATGTATGAGTGCGTGTATTGTAAAACAAATTGTATCTGCAATTTCAAATGGAAGGGGGGGGGTTACTTCAAAAATTTTGATCTAGGCTGAGGGGGCTATTTAAAAATTCTGGGTTATGGCAAGGGGGTGGGTACTTAAAAAACATTGGGGGTTTGACAAAAAATCTCCCGACCCCCCACCCCCTCCTCCCGACAACTTTTTGTGAAAGCAGTCTAAAATAATATCATCGGACTCTCCAGAACTAATAGTTTATGACATAACTTCATTTCCTGCAGCGGCGTATTGAATTTTACTAATTTTCCATGACTTTTTTTTTATTTCTTGGACAATACTTTTCACCGGCAACTCCAAGCTTGGAGCATATCATGTTTTTGTCATTGTCATCTTTTGTTATTTTGCTAACAATTGTGTAATCGTTGATTTGTGTGTCACATGCTTCATTGGGTTCAAAGGTCACTTAGTCGTTTCAGTACATACGATCATTTACTATACCATCCGCCATGTTATGCTAGAAAGGGTGGAGTGGGCAAAATAAGGGATTTTCCACCGGAAACTTGAAATATTGTGCCTGGGAAAACAGTATTTAGGTGAGTTGAAACGTATTACTACATAGTTAGTGAGTGAATGGTGGTTGTCACTACACTGACAGTGTTTTGTGACAATGACGTTAACAAAAACGCGTTTCCTTGCGGTGGTGACGACGACAACGTTGTTATGCAAACCAGGGTGCCAGACAGCACACGACGGCCACGCACAACCTCTCAGACTTTGATCTACCGATGTATTGGCATTTAATCATCTTGTAGGGTCTATTATTTAATGAAATAGTTCAAATCTATATTTATTGGAGTCGAACACAGGAAAGAGTCATTTGTAAATAGATAAGAAGACAACACACGGCGACAATGTTGTTGTGTATGTTGGGATTGTTGTGCAATAACGTACCAGTGCAGTAACTTGTATACTGAACTTCGTGAGGATTTGTTTACGTCACTGAATATATTATTATTTCACGGACGAAATACAAGCTTAAAATACGAATGGGTTTGGTGCATTGTACTTGATGTTCTTTTATGCATTTCAAGTGTGTAAACATAAAATTGTCAATATGCAGTACTGAGTAGCTGTTAATGTGGGTGGTATGTCTATAGTAGTAGTACTACTACAGGTGTCGGCATATATATATGCAGACGGTGCACACGTTTCGGAAGGACGAAATGTATGCAAGCAGGACGAGTGTCGGCCGAACGGCTATGGAGTTTTTTTCTTAATTTTTCTGTCGACTGATAACGGTGTGTTTTATAGTGAGTTCAAAGTATACATGCAAATGACCATCATGGTCTGTCTGACGACTATGGTAGTTGATCAGGGTTAGGCATTGCTCAACAACGTCACAAAATATTAGTAGTATTCTGGGTAGCAGAGGGTAGGGTGTGTTCTCTGAACTGCCGCCATTGTAACTAATACAATGGAACTTCGTTTCCGTCAATACCACACTGTACATGGTCTATTGCTACTATTTCTGTGTGTAGATGTCGTATATTTATTAGTAATAGTACTGGGGAGCAGACGTTGTACAGTATATATGTTTGGAACACCCCTACAATGTTTGGAACCCCTACAATTTATATTTCAGTTGCATGTACATCAATAAATGGTAATGGCATGTACAAATTCAACATTTCTGTTCATTTCTGTTGGAAGTCTGTTTGAAAGTTTTTTTCTGGTCACAGGACATCTTTGTTTTCCTATTCCCAGTAATGTACTTAAAAGTGGCCAAACCCACTCAAATACATTGGCCGCCAAGGATGCTAACTTGTCACAGAAAAACATGTACATTTGTAGATTCAGAGTTTTATTGACTTTACCCATAGACAGTCCACTGTCTATACTTTGTTAAAGTATGTCTATTGACTTTACCCATAGACAGTCCACTGTCTATACTTTGTTAAAAGTATGTCTATTGACTTTACCCATAGACAGTCCACTGTCTATACTTTGTTAAAGTATGTCTATTGACTTTACCCATAGACAGTCCACTGTCTATACTTTGTTAAAAGTATGTCTATTGACTTTACCCATAGACAGTCCACTGTCTATACTTTGTTAAAAGTATGTCTATTGACTTTACCCATAGACAGTCCACTGTCTATACTTTGTTAAAAGTATGTCTATTGACTTTACCCATAGACAGTCCACTGTCTATACTTTGTTAAAAGTATGTCTATTGACTTTACCCATAGACAGTCCACTGTCTATACTTTGTTAAAAATATGTCTATTGACTTTACCTATAGACAGTCCACTGTCTATACTTTGTTAAAAGTATGTCTATTGACTTTACCCATAGACAGTCCACTGTCTATACTTTGTTAAAAGTATGTCTATTGACTTTACCCATAGACAGTCCACTGTCTATACTTTGTTAAAAGTATGTCTATTGACTTTACCCATAGACAGTCCACTGTCTATACTTTGTTAAAGTATGTCTATTGACTTTACCCATAGACAGTCCACTGTCTATACTTTGTTAAAGTATGTCTATTGACTTTACCCATAGACAGTCCACTGTCTATACTTTGTTAAAATATGTCTATTGACTTTACCCATAGACAGTCCACTGTCTATACTTTGTTAAAATATGTCTATTGACTTTACCCATAGACAGTCCACTGTCTATACTTTGTTAAAATATGTCTATTGACTTTACCCATAGACAGTCCACTGTCTATACTTTGTTAAAATATGTCTATTGACTTTACCTATAGACAGTCCACTGTCTATACTTTGTTAAAGTATGTCTATTGACTTTACCCATAGACAGTCCACTGTCTATACTTTGTTAAAGTATGTCTATTGACTTTACCTATAGACAGTCCACTGTCTATACTTTGTTGAAAGTATGTCTATTGACTTTACCCATAGACAGTCCACTGTCTATACTTTGTTAAAGTATGTCTATTGACTTTACCTATAGACAGTCCACTGTCTATACTTTGTTAAAAGTATGTCTATTGACTTTACCCATAGACAGTCCACTGTCTATACTTTGTTAAAGTATGTCTATTGACTTTACCTATAGACAGTCCACTGTCTATACTTTCTCAAAGTATGCTGTCTATATGAATTTGACATCTCTTATATATGTAAATGTAGTTTCCAAATTATTGTTCATGGCCAGTATGTCTTTTCCCTAACTGTAGACTCACTGTCACAGTTTTCAGACACGGTCATGTTATTTGACGATTACTATTGGATAAACACTGCAAAGAATTAACACCCATCATTGCTGCTTAGACATTTTCCTTAGGGTCTTTTTTAATAGGGTTTAAAGTCAGAAATAACTTTAGAAGTTTGGTGATAACGTAGTGTCCGAATTTATAACCCTACATCGATGACTTAGTAATTGGACCACAGTATTGGTAATCGGACACAGACTTCCACGCCGATTTACATATTTGTAGCATAAAGTATTAATTTTGCCACTCAGTCTAATGTAAATTTTGGGCAAAAATATTGGTATTGTGGTATTTTAATCACCGTTACACTGAAGTTGAATAATCATGAATAGTGTCCTACCACTGAAGCATTATGATTGGGTAAAGGATACTGATGTGTTTATTGTGTCTCTCTTATTGTTAGTCTAGAGTTGAAATATGTCTACATCTTTGTGTCAAAAACATAATGTCCCATGAATGAAACACCAAGCCAACATCATTTTAGCTGTAATGTCCCATGAATGAAACACCAAGCCAACATCATTTTAGCTGTAATGTCCCATGAATGAAACACCAAGCCGACATCATTTTAGCTGTAATGTCCCATGAATGAAACACCAAGCCGACATCATTTTAGCTGTAATGTCCCATGAATGAAACACCAAGCCAACATCATTTTAGCTGTAATGTCCCATGAATGAAACACCAAGCCAACATCATTTTAGCTGTAATGTCCCATGAATGAAACACCAAGCCAACATCATTTTAGCTGTAATGTCCCATGAATGAAACACCAAGCCGACATCATTTTAGCTGTAATGTCCCATGAATGAAACATCAAGCCGACATCATTTTAGCTATAAGAGTGCCCACTGGATGATAATTTCTACTTTATTCATTTACAAATTACATATTTCTGATTTAAATCAGAAATTCAAATGTAACTATTGTGAGGTCATGGGTCACTGAGGATAACTATTATACATGTACATTAATTTATTCATGTTTTAAAACTCAAGAAACTTGTTTGCTGGCCACTGGGGTGGGGTGGGGGGTGGTAGGGTTATTGTGAAGTTCACACGTTACATGTGCTGGGCTAATTGCACACACAATATTGTATATTTACACCCCCCCCCCCCCCATGAATATTTACAAAAATGATTACTTCAACATATTCAACCCTGTTGAACCCTTTTTTAATTTGTTTTGTAGTTCATTGTGTAACTTGTTTTGAATGTTTACATTTTCTTCAGTTACCCTGGAAAAGTGCTAAACATTCACATTACCAATGTGTATAGTTTATGCATACATAATTGATACTAATGCCCTCAGTGGTTCCTAGTAGTTTGAGTCTACAAGGTTGTCAATAAAGTTCAGGATAGTCAAAGACCAAAACTAACAAATGAAATAAAATAAACACCAGTATTTGTGTAAATAAATGATCTGTTTATTTAAATCCACTAGTAATTGACTGAATACTTATGTGCTCATAGAGATTATTTATGGCATGTACATGTAAACATTAAAAGTAATTTATTAATTTGATGTATGTATGTATGTATGTATGTATGTATGTATGTATGTATGTATGTATGTATGTATGTATGTATGTATGTATGTATGTGTCACTGTGTACATGTATGTATGTATGTATGTATGTATGTCTGTCTGTCTCTGTCTGTCTGTCTGTCTGTCTGCCCATAGACCCTACCGTAGGGTCTATGGTCTGCCAAATGATCATGTATATTGCAAAGATAACAGGGATTAATAGACAAATGAATACACATTGAATAAATGTATGCAAATATACCTAGCAACAAGACCACACCCATAGCAACAGCCAAATTATCACGTATTGCAAAGATAACATCAGGGATTCATAGACAAGTGAGCAAACATTCAAAAAATGTATGAAAATATGACTAGGCAACTAGATAGTCATTCAGCAAATGAACACCTATACCTAGGATTGATCAGCATGTGGGTAAACATTTTTGAAAACTGCAGTTGTGCTACAACGCCTTTGGGACTATTTTTTCAAAAGTATACAGGCCTATATATATGTATAAATGTATAGTTCTCCATGAGTTTAAGATAATACACCATTTACCCATGTATAGAAATGTACAGAAATCCATACAACTATTTAGCTTCACTTTGCACTGGGGAAGTACACCACTAAATAAACAAAAAAAACAACAAAAAAATAAAAAAAAACACCCGAAACTGAGCTTAATTTGATTGACTCATTTCTGTTTTTTTATCACTGGATGTTGTCCTACAATGTACTTCATGTAACTAGCATGTACCAGTAGATGTTCATATTGATTGATATCTGACCTTAACCATCCTGTAATCTTTGCACTCATTTCCTTACTCCAGGATGTAATGTGACTGGAGATACAATGTACATGATATGGGTTAGTATAGCAGTAGATTAGACTGTAATAAAGTCATTGGTCTGGGCTTATCACACTGCCCTAATAGTAATAGTCTGAAGTGATCTGTGGGTTGGTCTGGGCTTATTACACTGCCCTAATAGTCTGATCTGTGGGTTAGCATGGCAGAATGAAAGCAAAAGATACTAAATGTGTATCTTGACCTACTATCTATTTGACCTAGACTGTATCTAGTGTTTGTGAATTTTTAGTTTCATTCACGTGTGTTGAAATATATCCATGAAAATTAACCCTCTTGAAGTCTTCAGGTCAATTCGATGGTCAGCATAGCTGAAATCATGTGTGGGAGAAATTCACCCTCTTGGGCCACCAGCTGGTCAATTCGATGGTCAGCATAGCTGAAATCATGTGTGGGAGAAATTCACCCTTGTGGGCCACCAGCTGGTCAATTCGATGGTCAGCATAGCTGAAAATCATGTGTGGGAGAAATTCACCCTTGTGGGCCACCAGCTGGTCAATTCGATGGTCAGCATAGCTGAAATCATGTGTGGGAGAAATTCACCCTTGTGGGCCACCAGCTGGTCAATTCGATGGTCAGCATAGCTGAAATCATATATGGGAGAAATTCACCCTTGTGGGCCACCAACCGGTCAATTCGATGGTCAGCATAGCTGAAATCATATATGGGAGAAATTCACCCTTGTGGGCCACCAGCTGGTCAATTCGATGGTCAGCATAGCTGAAATCATATATGGGAGAAATTCACCCTTGTGGGCCACCAGCTGGTCAATTCGATGGTCAGCATAGCTGAAATCATATATGGGAGAAATTCACCCTTGTGGGCCACCAACCGGTCAATTCGATGGTCAGCATAGCTGAAATCATATATGGGAGAAATTCACCCTTGTGGGCCACCAGCTGGTCAATTCGATGGTCAGCATAGCTGAAATCATATATGGGAGAAATTCACCCTTGTGGGCCACCAACCGGTCAATTCGATGGCCAGCATAGCTGAAATCATATATGGGAGAAATTCACCCTCTTGGGCCACCAATCGGTCAAGTCGGTGGTCAGCATACATGTAGCTGAAATCATATATGGGAGAAATTCACCCTTGTGGGCCACCAACCGGTCAAGTCGGTGGTCAGCATACATGTAGCCGAAATCATATATGGGAGAAATTCACCCTCTTGGGCCACCAACCGGTCAAGTCGGTGGTCAGCATACATGTAGCCGAAATCATATATGGGAGAAATTCACCCTCTTGGGCCACCAACCGGTCAAGTCGGTGGTCAGCATACATGTAGCCGAAATCATATATGGGAGAAATTCACCCTTGTGGGCCACCAACCGGTCAAGTCAGTGGTCAGCATACATGTAGCTGAAATAGTGTATGGGAGAAATTCACCCTTGTGGGCCACCAACCAGTCAAGTCAGTGGTTAGCATAGCCCAAATCATGTATGGGAGAAATTCACCCCCTTGAGCTACAAACCACACACTAGTCAGTGGTCAGCATAGCCAAAATCATGTATGGGAGAAATTCACCCTCTTGGGCCACAAACCACGCTAGTCAGTGGTCAGCATAGGTCAAAATGTTGTGTAGGAGAGGGACTGGACTAGCTTTGTTATTTTCAATTCTCCTTTTACCCTTTTAGTTTTACCTAAGGATGTAATTTTTTTTTTGCCAGTGATGTAACAAATGTGTAGTAAATAAATAATAACAAAATTGTGTCCAGTCAGTTCATTTTCATTTCCCAAAAAGTTGAACTTTGAGGGTCTGTGCACCCTTCTAGAGGTTTCCGAGGAAGAAACTGTTAGATCAGAGACTTCCCTAAGATACTCTGGAACATGCAAAAAATATGCAGATATTGGGGCTACGAGGTTGGCTCTGACAGCCCTTTTGTAGAAACGGTTTTAGCATATCTGAACTGATAAGGTTCAGTAGTGCTATAGGCATGGTGCAGTGTCTGTCTGTCACTGTCAGTCTGTCTGTGTATGGATGACTTAAACTCAAAAACTGCCAGACCAATTGCCTTCCTATTTGATGGGGACATTACTTTTGGTGTCTAGTTGGGAAATTGTTCAAAACAAACTGATCGCTTATTTTTACTGGGATAAATATGAGAGGGTGTAATTCTTGTGATACACTTCCCACCCCTGTATGTACTGTACTGAGATAGATGTATGAGAGGGTGTAATTCTTGTGATACACTTCCCACCCCTGTATGTACTGTACAGTGTACTGAGATACATGTAGATATGAGAGGGTGTAATTCTTGTGATACACTTCCCACCCCTGTATGTACTGTACTGAGATAGATGTATGAGAGGGTGTAATTCTTGTGATACACTTCCCACCCCTGTATGTACTGTACTGAGATAGATATGAGAGGGTGTAATTCTTGTGATACACTTCCCACCCCTGTATGTACTGTACTGAGATAGATGTATGTGAGGGTGTAATTCTTGTGATACACTTCCCACCCCTGTATGTACTGGACCACATCTGACTGAGATAGACTTTTCATAGCACAAACCACATGTAAAAAGAAACACATATCATATAATTGATATGCTACTGAGATGTCCTATCACTGAAGCAATGCAACTGTACAGTATATGTATATGACCAAGTAGGTTTTACCATTGCCTAAAGCATGTTAGAAAATACATGTTTTTGACCGACACGGCTGACGATGTTGTCCCCTCCTTGCCATATTTTATTGACACAGCTTATGCATGCATAAAATGGGATGTCAACACTGTCCATGCACATATATGTAGCTGGGGAGGGGGGAGGGAGAAAGAGGGGCGTTTGTACAGAAATTTGATGCAACCGAGACAGGTGGTCCAGACTAGGCATCCTATCGGTACTTTCAATATTGTTGCCATGGTAATTAAGATATTGTGATGATATTGAAAGCACAGTGCTATGTGTCAATTGATGATAGTCATGTGCTAATTATGTGCGTTTCTCTCTCGCTGTGACTTACAGATTGAGGTATGATGTGTGCTGTTGACACACTGAAAGTGTTTTCATTAAAAGGAGGTTTGCTTAGTTTCATGTTAACCATAGATTCCAAATCAAACTTTGCAGATGTACATGTACATGTAGAATATATAGCAATAAATTCAGATGTACACGTAGAATATATAGCAATAAATTCAGATGTACACGTAGAATATATAGCAATAAATTCAGATGTACATGTAGAATATATAGCAATAAATTCAGATGTACACGTAGAATATATAGCAATAAATTCAGATGTACATGTAGAATATATAGCAATAAATTCAGATGTACACGTAGAATATATAGCAATAAATTCAGATGTACACGTAGAATATATAGCAATAAATTCAGATGTACATGTAGAATATATAGCAATAAATTCAGATGTACACGTAGAATATATAGCAATAAATTCAGATGTACATGTAGAATATATAGCAATAAATTCAGATGTACACGTAGAATATATAGCAATAAATTCAGATGTACATGTAGAATATATAGCAATAAATTCAGATGTACATGTAGAATATATAGCAATAAATTCAGATGTACACGTAGAATATATAGCAATAAATTCAGATGTACACGTAGAATATATAGCAATAAATTCAGATGTACACGTAGAATATATAGCAATAAATTCAGATGTACACGTAGAATATATAGCAATAAATTCAGATGTACACGTAGAATATATAGCAATAAATTCAGATGTACACGTAGAATATATAGCAATAAATTCAGATGTACACGTAGAATATATAGCAATAAATTCAGATGTACACGTAGAATATATAGCAATAAATTCAGATGTACACGTAGAATATATAGCAATAAATTCAGATGTACACGTAGAATATATAGCAATAAATTCAGATGTACACGTAGAATATATAGCAATAAATTCAGATGTACACGTAGAATATATAGCAATAAATTCAGATGTACACGTAGAATATATAGCAATAAATTCAGATGTACACGTAGAATATATAGCAATAAATTCAGATGTACACGTAGAATATATAGCAATAAATTCAGATGTACACGTAGAATATATAGCAATAAATTCAGATGTACACGTAGAATATATAGCAATAAATTCAAATCTGAAAAGAAAAAATGGGGTACATCATCATATTCCCTAAAAAACTAGAAACTGCTAAAATTGGGTAAAATCACAAAAATCGAATGTTCATGCATGTAAACTGTATATTCTGAAATGCAAACTGACCGTGCCCATAGCAACAGCCAAATGATCGCTGTATTGCAAAGATAACAACAGGGCTGGATAGGCAACAGCAAGTGAACTCCTACAATGTATACCTACATGTACATGTACACATGTAGCATGGATCAGTGTGTGGATAAACATTTTTAAAAACTGTACAGTTGTGCTACAATGCCATTAGCGCTATTTTTGAAATTGCTGGAAAGAAAAACAGAAGTGAGTGAATTTTAGGGGTTTTGTCATTCACATAACAGCCGCAGTTGTGCCAGATGCCGACAGATCAATCCTGACACGGGCAGATACATGTACAATAAACTTTCTCTGCATCATGCAAAAAAAAAAACTATCGTGATTTTAGTGTTCACTGAAATTAAGCCAATCATCATATACTCTATCAGTATCTCAGCGCCACTCTCATTGGAACCCCTTAGGGAATTACAAGCAGGAATTTATTAAATCCATTAGTCACACTGACAAGTACAATTTACATGTACATTTGTATAGTGTCTTCTCTAATCTAAAAACGTCTTCTTGCTTGTAGTACTTGTGTGTATAATGTGAAGACACCTACACCAGCAACTACCGTAAAGAATGGATGAAATTCCAGATTGCGTGAAGAATCTACCATTTAAAACAGTGAGATACTGTGTCCAGGACAAACTAGCTGACTTGTTGGACCCTGAGACTGGTAATAATTGGCGACATCTAGCATGTGAAGCATGTGAATTGAGTTTAGATATTATAACAGTAAGTATACAAATATGACTTTGATTGTTTCCAGGGTTGTGCTTACATTGTACATGTAGGAGAGAGGAAGAAGTAATGGAGAGGGAAGGGGAGACATCAACTTTGATCAGCCTTGGGTATTATTAGTCCCTGCCGGGCGAAGACTGTGTGGGTTATAGATTGAGGTCCGTCCATCCATCCATCCGTGCATAATGGCTTTGAACATTTTGTTATGATTTTTCCATGTTTGGGACCATTACACAGACATGCATGAACAGTTTCCATTAAAACTTCATTTAAAGACAATGTACTACATTTGTATGATGTACATGTATACATATCATATAGTCAACTTGTGTCACAATATGATCCAACAGGACTGCTAGGCAGCCATTCTGTTATAATTTGTTCATCTCTGGAGCCATTTGGCAGACATGTCTGAGCAGATTAATTTCAGTCAATCTTGGTATAAGGGCAGTGTACTATTAGGTACATTGTACATATGAATGTCAATTTGTGATTGCACCTATCACTGATAAGAAGTGTTACAATCCAAACAGGGATCAACAGCTCCCAATCAGCGGGGACGATGTCATCTACGATGAAGGCATATGACATACAAGGGGGCTTGTTATCTATGTTGAATTGTATCTACATAACTTTGATCAACCTTGGTTATTATATCTACATGTATGTAGACCAAATACACCTAGAGCAAGTTAATTAAGTACACCTGGACCATCAAGTTAATTAAGTACACCTGGACCATCAAGTTAATTAAGTACACCTGGACCATCAAGTTAATTAAGTACACCTGGACCATCAAGTTAATTAAGTACACCTGGACCATCAAGTTAATTAAGTACACCTGGACCATCAAGTTAATTAAGTACACCTGGACCATCAAGTTAATTAAGTACACCTAGACCATCAAGTTAATTAAGTACACCTGGACCATCAAGTTAATTAAGTACACCTGGACCATCAAGTTAATTAAGTACACCTGGACCATCAAGTTAATTAAGTACACCTAGACCATCAAGTTAATTAAGTACACCTGGACCATCAAGTTAATTAAGTACACCTGGACCATCAAGTTAATTAAGTACACCTGGACCATCAAGTTAATTAAGTACACCTGGACCATCAAGTTAATTAAGTACACCTGGACCATCAAGTTAATTAAGTACACCTGGACCATCAAGTTAATTAAGTACACCTAGACCATCAAGTTAATTAAGTACACCTGGACCATCAAGTTAACCCTTTCACCACCAATGGCCAAGTGGGATTGTTTGTTCTCCACCAGCCCCCTCACTAACATACGGTGAGAGTGAGTGGTATGCAATCAAATTGATATAAAAATACTAAGAGTTGCTTATTTTATAAGGTATCATTTGAATGGAAAATAAATTTCCTACATCATACTTGGAAATACATACATTCAAATGTGACACACAGAACCGAAAATATGGATTAATGTAATAAAATATTAATTAAAAAAAACATATGTTGTTTATTTGTTGACATATCACAAATAAACAAAATATTTTTATTACAAAAAAAATTCAAAATACCAACATTTGTGTTTCTACAAAATTTCTGTATACTGTTTAAATGGTCAAAATCGGCGAAAATTTGGTAGAAAATGTTTTCTGTCGTATTAATTTGAATGAAAGTGATGTACGTTTTGGGCAAAAAACCCTACAAAACTGCTTGGCAGATTGGGCTGAAAATTGGTGTGAACGTTGTTTGGATTAAGAAGTGTTTATCAGGTGGTAATTCCATCAGTGGTATGCAAACTAGGTCTATAAATGTGACTTTTGGTCAAAAATGTTTAGTTCCAAAACTACTGGGCAGATTGGGCTGAAATTTAATGAGGATACATTTAGGGTATGTAGATAAAGAGCCATTAAGCATTGTAATGATCTCATCAGTGATATGCAAATTAGGTGCAAAAATGTAACTTTTGGTCAAAAATTTATATCTCATGTGATGTTTCTAGAAATGTTCTGTAGATGTTCTAAACATTTTGACATAATTAGGCCTAAACAACCAAATGCCAGTATATTTTGCTAAAGTAACATTATCTGGTAGATAGTAAGTAAAACAATCAAAAAAATGTATGCAAATTATGCCTAACTGGAAAAACATTCAGAAAATGAAAACTTTCAAGTTTTATACCTAGCATGGATCAGTATGTGGATAAACATTTAAAAAAGAAATGTACAGTTGTACTACAATGCCATTGGCGTTATTGTTTTGTTCTTTCTTCTCTGTCTGTAGGCAATAGAAGCTAAAAGGCTTTGTGGACAGAAACCAACGATGGAAGTGTTTCGATATTGGAGTCAGAGCCACCCAAATGCAACTCTGAGGGATTTCATCAGAATTTGTCATAAACTGGTCCGTAATGATCTAGTCTTGGTTATTATTAATGCATACAAAGGTATTTATCCATAGTTTCTGTTTTTTAGTACAGGCTTCACAGTGTAGTGTTCTCCACAGATGAAAATATTAAGGGGTGGCTAATGTGCATAAATATTAGGATATAATTTGCATATCCTTACATAAATGTGCAAGCAATATATTATACATTAGCTATTCAAATGATCACAGACACATTGAAGTATTTACATATTGCCAATTTCTTTTAAATCATGAGCATAGCAGACATTCCCGGGTGTAAGTGTAGAATCCACCATGGCCAGTGCTGTGTTCCATATACACAATGCAACCGAAATGAGAAGGTCCAAGTAACACCATCAGGAATGTCCAAGTAACACCAACAGGAGTATTAAAAACAGTTGATACAGACTTGAACCCATACTAGATACCTTCTTGCTTGATATTTATAATTTACTGGCAGAATAGGACAATGCACTAAGCAAATGACACAATAAAATTATGAGAGCAACTATCCGCCATGTCACCACTAGTGTAGCACCATTTTAACTAACTATCGGTAATTAACTCTGCATTGTTCTGTATTGTGCAAGGTATGTATATGCCGATATAATAGATATTACATTTTGATATCATGGGTATTGCATGCTATTTATATCAATGATTTTACATGCCAATATTGGGTATTGCAAGTTATAGTTATCATGTATTCTTCATGTGGACATCATACATGTACGTTCTTCATGTGGACATCATATGTTCTTCATGTGGACATCATATGTTCTTCATGTGGATATCATATGTTCTTCATGTGGACATCATATGTTCTTCATGTGGACATATGTTCTTCATGTGGACATCATATGTTCTTCATGTGGACATCATATGTTCTTCATGTGGACATCATATGTTCTTCATGTGGACATCATACGTCCTTCATGTGGTCATGTGGATATCATGTGTTTGGCAATAACAGAACTAAACAAAACTGCCTAATAAAGTGCAGTAATATTAAGTTTAAATTTTTGCGACGTATTTATGCTGACATGGAGATAAAACTTGATATTATGTGTAATTACCCTTAGCAGATCAAAGTAATTGTTAGTAAAGCCTTACCAGTGCTGATATACACTTTCTTATCCTTTCTGACTTCAGCTGGTGAATTGTTTCAATCGCAAAGATCATGTTTCAGAGGTGGAGAAGAAGATTCATGCAGTTTTCCTTCATCTAATTCTTCAAGTGAGGTAAATGTGACCACCCCAGATGTATCTTTCTCAATATCTGTACATCCTAGCATGGAACCAAATGTATATATATCCGGCAGGCAACCAACTCATTCTACTCAAGACCATAGTCAACTTGGTGATCCAGGATTGCAAGACAGAGGAAATGCTAGTCCTAAACGGAACACACAGAATACTGTTATTAGGCAGTATTCGGACCAGTCTCAGACATGTCCTTGGGGTGAGGGACAGCAATTCGCACAGCTACCCACCAGTCCATCAGGGAGATGTGAGTCACATTTATATGCACCGCCACCTGTTAGGCAGTCAGAGAGGTATGAATACAATCAAGTGTTTTACCCTGTCAACAGCAATGATGATAATCACCAAACACAGTCTGCACACAATGAAGTGAGGGCTAGATATTCACAAAGAGAAGTAGTGAACCCCAATGACAGGAGACAGGAATGTGTAGAGATGAGAGATCTGACCCAGTGTACATCAGCTTTACAGTTACACTCAAGGCAGAATGCAGTTCAAAGTGGGCAGTACAACATGCAACGTACATCACAGTCAGCTGTATGCCCAATTGCATTGTCAAGCTGTGATGAACCAAGGACTCTTTTGAGTATTGAACCACCATTCCATGAATATACCAGCAGATGTACAACTAGTTGCCGTCAGTTTAATGATAGGCAGGCACCTGTGGGTGCACAGACAGAAGGAAAGGCGTCATCATGCAACTCATCTCCGCAGATTGAAAGAAGAGAAAGAAGTCCGTCCACAGGATCATCAACATCATCACAGTCTGCACCCAGTGAACTAATGCACCAACACCAAGGAGGGCATCCCAAAAATCTCACCAGAAGCATATCTGACTCCATTTGTGATGAATCTTCCTTGGCTGAGTCACAAGCTTCATTACTTCAAAGGGGAACCTGGCCTAGAGATAGGCCTCCACCACAAGGTGTACATAGCCACCATACAAGTGAAATGCCTGATGACAGGTACAGGGACCCCCCTGAACAAAGGTCACAGCATGTACAGAACAGACATAATGTGCCTGCAAACAGAGCAGTACAACGACAACCTCCTTCACCAATGTGTGATCAAAGAAGCAGACATCCTGTTTCATGTTACAATAATGTACCAAGTCAATTACAACCTGATGGACTACATTCAGTGGCCGTTCCACGAGGTGTAGCACGAGGTAAATAAAGTGGACAATCACACTAGGTGCATTAATACTGGAGAAATTGGTTGATGGATGGATAGATAAGTAAATAGAACTGAGGATGAATGAATAGACAGACAGACAGACAGACAGACAGACAGACAGACAGATATAAAATGTACGTCTTGACAGACAGACAGATAGATAGATATAAAATGTACGTCTTGACAGACAGACAGATATCAGCAGATATCAGCAGATATAAAATGTAGGGTAACATGACAAATGCCCCCTGGACAAATGCTCCCCAGACAAATGCCCCCAAACAAATGCCTATGGTAGGAGATGGCTCACGATTCAACCGAAAAAAGCATGTTTTTTAGGGTTACTTACTAGGGTTAGCATTTCTACCATAGTGCAATTGAAAGATGTGATTTTGAGCAATGTACTTAAAATATCACTTCTATTGTATTACAAATGAAAAGACCAAGAAGGGTGTGATTATGAGTGGTGTACTTAAAATATGGTTTAATCACTTTGATTTCGGATAGTGTATGAAAAAATAGACTCACTTGCCGTGCTCTAATTGGTCAAAAAGGTGTGAAGTCTGAAAGATCAAAGAAATATACCTATAAAAGAACAGGGTAATATTTAACATAAGTACACGAAATCACACATTTCTTGGTCGAATTAAACATCTTCCAAGCCAGTTTCTGTCCATTCATCAATAATACAATACAAGTGATAAAGAGCGTATGCTAAGAAGCCGCCCCAAATGCGCCTTTCTTGGTCACATTAGCGACTTTATTAGCATGCCTAATATAAGCTTTATAAGCACGCTTTTGGTAATAATACAATAAAAGTGATAAAACCAAATCATGCCATATTTTGGTCGAATTCAATATTTTTTTAACGTCTTCTGTCTATTCATCTGTTATACAATAAACATGATAAAACTATATTTTAAGGGTAATCCCTATTCGATCTCTATTTGTAGGTGATGACAGTCCTACCGGGGGGGCATTTGTCCTACAGGGGCATTTGTCTGGGGCATTTGTCCAGGGGGCATTTGTCCTAGAACCACAATGTAGATAGGTTACTACAGACAGACAGATAGATACATTGATTACTTAATTGATTACTTAATTGATTAGATGGAGAAAATGAATGGATGTGATCTGGGGATGGTGAATATATGGATTGTGTATGTTTGTGTAATTTACTGTAAATGAATGGATGTGATCTGGGGATGGTGAATATATGGATTGTGTATGTTTGTGTAATTTACTGTAAATCAATGGATGTGATCTGGGGATGGTGAATATATGGATTGTGTATGTTTGTGTAATTTACTGTAAATGAATGGATGTGATCTGGGGATGGTGAATATATGGATTGTGTATGTTTGTGTAATTTACTGTAAATGAATGGATGTGATCTGGGGATGGTGAATATATGGATTGTGTATGTTTGTGTAATTTACTGTAAATGAATGGATGTGATCTGGGGATGGTGAATATATGGATTGTGTATGTTTGTGTAATTTACTGTAAATGAATGGATGTGATCTGGGGATGGTGAATATATGGATTGTGTATGTTTGTGTAATTTACTGTAAATCAATGGATGTGATCTGGGGATGGTGAATATATGGATTGTGTATGTTTGTGTAATTTACTGTAAATCAATGGATGTGATCTGGGGATGGTGAATATATGGATTGTGTATGTTTGTGTAATTTACTGTAAATCAATGGATGTGATCTGGGGATGGTGAATATATGGATTGTGTATGTTTGTGTAATTTACTGTAAATCAATGGATGTGATCTGGGGATGGTGAATATATGGATTGTGTATGTTTGTGTAATTTACTGTAAATCAATGGATGTGATCTGGGGATGGTGAATATATGGATTGTGTATGTTTGTGTAATTTACTGTAAATCAATGGATGTGATCTGGGGATGGTGAATATATGGATTGTGTATGTTTGTGTAATTTACTGTAAATCAATGGATGTGATCTGGGGATGGTGAATATATGGATTGTGTATGTTTGTGTAATTTACTGTAAATCAATGGATGTGATCTGGGGATGGTGAATATATGGATTGTGTATGTTTGTGTAATTTACTGTAAATGAATGGATGTGATCTGGGGATGGTGAATATATGGATTGTGTATGTTTGTGTAATTTACTGTAAATCAATGGATGTGATCTGGGGATGGTGAATATATGGATTGTGTATGTTTGTGTAATTTACTGTAAATGAATGGATGTGATCTGGGGATGGTGAATATATGGATTGTGTATGTTTGTGTAATTTACTGTAAATGAATGGATGTGATCTGGGGATGGTGAATATATGGATTGTGTATGTTTGTGTAATTTACTGTAAATGAATGGATGTGATCTGGGGATGGTGAATATATGGATTGTGTATGTTTGTGTAATTTACTGTAAATGAATGGATGTGATCTGGGGATGGTGAATATATGGATTGTGTATGTTTGTGTAATTTACTGTAAATCAATGGATGTGATCTGGGGATGGTGAATATATGGATTGTGTATGTTTGTGTAATTTACTGTAAATTAATGCATTGTTATGTATGTGTATTATTGTACATTTGTATTGTTGCAAGCTAATCTGTGTAGCTTGCTGTATCAACAAAGACATTTAAAGTCAGGATTCTATTCTTTTTTGTCACATGTCACCAGTGATGAGTCATGTGACCAGCCCAGAACATCAGACTGGTGAACAAGTCCACAGGTGTAGGTGAAAGGTTCAGTTTTGTTTTCACTAAATATAAAATGTGTGCAGTACTTTAAAAGTTTAAATGTCTTTGTTGATGTATAGTGATAGATGAATGGCTGTATCACTAATGCCTTCATTCCTGTTATCTCCATCCAGCAAATACCAAGGTTTTCCTAACATACAGCAGTGACCAGATCAACTCCAAAAATGGAGTCAGAAATCTATTAGAGAACCTTACATTGAATGGATTTGATGTCAAACTTGATATGAAGAGAAAGGAGTTCCCCAAGGTGACAGAAGACAGAGTAGGATGGCTGAATCATCAATTCCAGACATGTGACTTCATTCTGGTTTGTTGTAGTGCTGCCTATGAGGTGGAAGCCAAAATGGAGGTGGTTCCAACCAATGTAAATGATCACAGTTTAAACACAAGGTAGGAGTCGTCTTTAGTCATCAATCAATGTATTAATGAGGGTAATCAGCATATATATCTTTCCATGTCAACCAGTAATATCGTTTTGTATATAACTTTTTACTGAATGATGGCCATATTTTATGTAACAGCAACTCACAGAAAAACAATGAAACAAAAACACATAAAAACTTAATTCAAAATGACCTTTCAGCTTGTATCTTTACACTTTACCTTCTCAGTCATCATTTTAAAAAATCCAATTCACCCATTGGCCACATAAATTTAGGGGGGGGGGGGCTGTGTCTTTCTTAAAAACTTGTTTTATTCTGATCTCTGTATACCTACTTTCATCTTACAACAGATATATCACCACATTGATGCATACAGAGTATCGGGAACAGGGATCTCGGTATTATCGCATTATACCTGTAGTTATGCCTGGCTACACTGACCGATGTGTGCCTTTATGGTTACGGAACACCATAATTTATCACTGGCCGCAAGACTTCCAACCATTGATGGGCAGACTGACACACTCACATCGACTGCCGCCACCCCCACAGAGAGTTGGACCAGGTCCAAAAATTGTACAGGTGATCCATTGATGTGAAAAGACAAAGAAACATAGCTGTAAGATATTGAAGTTATGAAAACCATGGTTTTTTGGAATTCACCAGTGCAGAATATGCCACCTCAAGCATCACTGGTTACTCACTGTTTATAATACATGAGACATTGTTTAAGAGGACCAAAAACAACTATCAGTGATTGGTTGATGGTGTTTCTCACTAGCCAATTGGAAACATAACCTAACTAGGCTTTATGAGAAAATATTTTTAACACAACTGAACTTATAAGGTTCAGTAGTGGTATAGGCATGGTGCGGTGCCTCTCCATCTGTCTGTGTGTGTGTGTGTGTGTATATGTGTGTGTGTGTGTGTGTGTGTGTGTGTGTGTGTGTGTGTGTGTGTGTGTGTGTGTGTGTGTGTGTGTGTGTGTGTGTGTGTGTGGACGACTTAAACTCAAAAACCACCTGACCAATTGCCTTGCTATGTGGTGAGGACAGTACTTTTGGTGTCTAGTTTGGATATTTTTCAAAACAAAATGACAGGTATGTGATTTTATAAAAAATGTCATTTTTGGTGAAAATACTTAAACTCAAACATTATTGGGCAGATTGGTCTGAAATTAGGTAGGAACGTTGTTAGGGATGTGTAGATTGAGATTTGTTCAACCAGTAATATGCAAATTAGGTATAAAACAGTCTTTTGGGTCAAAAATCTTTAATTCCAAAACTACTGAGCAGGTTGGGCTGAAATTTAATGGGAATGCATCTGGGGCTGTATGGATGAAGAAATATGGAGCAAATAATTTCTCATCAGTGATATGCAAATTAGGTGTAAAAATGTGAAATTTGGTCAAAAACTTATATTTCAAAAAGTCATTGGTCAGTGAGACTGAAATCTTCTGAGATGTTTCTAGAAGTATTATTCTGCAGATTTTGTTCAAAACATTTGGCACAATTGGCCCTAGCAGCCTTGACCATGCCCATAGCAACAGCCAAACCGTGGTGCATTTCACAAAGATAACAACAGGAATTCTTAGACAAGTCAACAAACATTCTAAAAGTCTATGTAAGTGTGCCTAGCAACAAGACCATGCCCATAGCAACAGCAAAATGATCGGGTATATTGCAAAGATAACAACAGGGTTGGATAGGCAACTGGAGAATCATTCATCAAATGTACACCTATACCTAGCATGGATCAGCAGGTGGATTAACATTTTTAAAAACTGTACAGTTGTGCTACAGTGCCATTGGCACTATTTTATTGTCATTTTAAGTTGATGTCAGTTTCCACATCCACTATTTGTTGCAGGCTTCACAATTTTCACGATTTTATTATTTTTTCTCAAGTACATAAAAAAAATAACAATTTAGGTTCTGTGTGAAAAACTGGGTGGGGTCGAGTAACCGGAACTAAAGAATATTTTTTAATATCCTATAGACATGTATACACTAAATACGCCTGCAGAATATATGTTAAATGGTGTCTCATTTTGTCATTTTTCTGTGATTTGATAAATATGAGATACTAAAGAAAAAATTTAGTCATGACCTTTATATTAAAACAATAAATACAACTGTGTAACGCTGTATGTTCATTGCTATCATATGTATTTGAAAACAATAAATACAACTGTGTAATGCTGTATGTTCATTGCTATCATATGTATTTGAAAACAATAAATACAACTGTAACACTTTATGTTCATTGCTATCATATGTATTTGAAAACATTTTGTAGATAACAGTGAAAATATATAAACAGACACTGTGTTAAGAGTATTACAATGTTTCATTTAATTGTTATTCTGGGGTTTTATAGGATACAGTTTACAGACATTTTATCCAAACTCTATTCACTGCCTTTTGTAACTACTAGTATATAATTCATCTAAATGTCTTATCAGATCCCCCATGGCTTTTTATCAGCTCCTCAATTTATTCATAGTTGTCAATGGGCAAAGCCCAGTGGAGACTACTGCATTTTGTCCATCCGTGCGCGTGTGTGTATTCGTGCGTTCATCCATCCATTATCTGCTGTATCTCAGACATGCATGGACCAAATTCAGCCAAATCTGGCACAAATGTCAGATGATATAGTCAGTATATATATGCAACTATATTTTGTGACCTTTGTGACCTTTGACCTTCACAAGTATGTTGAACAGTAGCCATATTTTTTGTAAAAATTCACATTTTGCCCACTAACTCTGGAAGTACCAACACCTACCGGTATATGCCCACTAACTCTGGAAGTACCAACACCTACCGGTATATGCCCACTAACTCTGGAAGTACCAACACCTACCGGTATATGCCCACTAACTCTGGAAGTACCAACACCTACCGGTATATGCCCACTAACTCTGGAAGTACCAACACCTACCGGTATATTAAGCTGTGCCTCAGCACCATCAGTGTTGAAAATTGTTACACATGTTGATTTCAACCAAACCTGGCACAATCAGATAAAATGTTAGATACAGTGGTCTATATATGCACTTTTGTCATGAGGAAGGCAATGGTCACGTTGATTATGATTTCCCAAATAATGACTAAATGCCAGCCATATTCATCCCAAAAATCAAATTTTTTCCCACAAACTCTACTGGAAGCTATAAGTAGATAGAAACTTCATTTGAATGTCTACACCATGTCAACTATAATGAACTTTCTAATTGGACCTTGAACTTTGACCATGGCCTATATTTTCAAGGTCAAATGACCCAAAATGTTTAAAATATTCTGATGCACATCTAATATGTATAGCTTCTCACAATCATCAAATACCAGAGCTCACTAGGTGCATCACTTTATTTTGTGACCTGGCCACCATACCTTTTTAAAAATAAAATTCAGAATATTAAGTTGAAATGGGATTATGGCTTTTATGAAGCTTTGTCAAAATCAGTTTCAATTCCATAATATTCATTAAAATCTATTTACAAGTATTTTCTGTTGGTTTCATTTGTGTGTTATCGATTGAATAAGTGTGACAATGTCATGAAGGTAAGGGGTTTGCTAATTCTATATCCCTGCCTCCTGAGTATCGCTTTACTTACATGCATGTGCTATAGCTGCCTTTTCTCATTCATGGCCATCAAATAACACTTCACTGTCCAAGATCTCTTTCAGACAAGATGATACTAAATATAACATGAAGAGAACTTTCTTAAGGATAATTGAACTGAGGTTGTGTGTGTGTGTGTGTGTGTGTGATAAACAAACATGTTCAATTGATACACAAATAATTCAGAAACGGTTCAAAGAAAAGTGTAAGTGTTAATTGAAACAAGCACCAATTGGTGCCTTGGTCCAACATTGACATCTGTCAACCCAGATGGACACCATCAACTGATCCATTCAGTGATGAGGAGATCCTGACTGCCAGTAATAGTCTTCCTAGCCGTAAATCTCCAGGATCAGACAGGGTTATGTATGATAAGATTAAACAACAGAAGGGGAAACTTGCCCCAATATTCAGATGTATTACCAATTAAAGGTAGACATGTGCCAACAGATTGGAAACATATCATTACAACACTTATTCCTATAAAGAAAATAGGAGATCCATTGATCTGTTAGTCGATGACTGGCGACTGATCTAACTTTTGCTGACATCATACAAACTTTTCATAAATTGATCATATTTTGCCAAACATCATGGATTGTTGAGACAGGGAGACTTTCTAAGCATCAAGAAACGGTCTGCAGGAACTCGTTTTCTGTCTTCACACACACACACAACCTCAGTCTGACACTGATCACATTATTAACAACAGAATTCACACTGTTAATACAGAGAGGTAACCATTTCAAGAATCTGCCCAAGCAATCAAGTATTTTTTTGTTTTATTACTGTTTATTTTTCTCTTATAGAACAAAAACATTTATAAGTACCAGGTATTACATTCCCATCAACCACTTTTCTTAGACATTGTTCATTTAAAAAATGCACACTTTTGTATACCTTTTACAGAATACGTATACAAGGGAGTGAAATGGCATATATTATAATCATGCCAAATATGTGAAACTAGCTCAACTTCCATTTTTGCAGAATTCTGTGCTGTGTGTAAAATTTGGCAAGTTTGTCTACCTGAGGGTTACTCTATGATTTCAACAACAACATTTTACAGCAGCTAGGCCGTGCCCCCCCCCCCCCTATCTTTTTTTCTTGAGGTCGACCAATGTAAATCCTACATGAGTTTTATTTAAGCTTTAATTCCAACACAACAATACAAGAATTATAGCTTAAACCTTTAATACATGTAGTGCCTTGAGCTACTGTATACTACTTACCTATTGGCTACTGGAAAGTTTACTAAGAATCCTGTACATATGCCTCGGAAGCATATGTTGTCTATAAAGTATGGATCAGAAAGCAAGCAAGATATAGCTATATGAATTGAACGTTCACTACCTTTCACCAGACGTACAAGTGTAGTGCTATATCAATTGAACGTCCACTACCTTCCACAAGACGTACTGCAGTGCTCACTTTAAATTGGTTCCATCTTTCTCATGACACTTGTATAGATGTGATTTGAGGTATAATTTGGATAACAATGAATGGTAACAATGTCACAGGCAACATCAATAATGTAAGTCGATATTGTCACAGTTCTCAGTTCTCCTATCATTCAACTTTAATTATTTATTTCAGCTAAGATATCCCATTGTGATTTCATTTTGTATACTATAGATATTGCATTTTGCTGACATATAAAGATATAGCATTTTATGTCTAGAAGTCATTAACCAGAGCTATAATATTAGCTGCTACAGTACAATGTATATTTTTTTTTTTTTTTATTTTTTTTTTTTTTTATTTACATAACTGCTCTGTCAAAAACATTTTACATATCACAAGCAAACTGGAAAAAATAAATATACATACAACAAAATAGTTACAGTTCGTAACAAATAAATATAAATTAATCCGTCAAAAAAGCACTGCCCCGAATAAAAGTGTTTGTCATACTGAAAGCAAATACAAAGGTTAACAATAGTACACTCTCAAAATAATAATCTTTTCCAGAATGGTAAATAAGTACATTTCTTTGTTTGATTTATTTTGTACATAAAAGATAGATATTTGTGAAATAAGTCATAGCTTGGGATCGATTTGGGATTTTGTGGGTCATTATTGAAATTAGCCCAAGCCGCAAATACGCAGTATTTTGCAATAGTAGTCACCATGTTAATAAATCTAATTATTGGAGCGACACTCAGTGGTTTGTAACCAAAGACAATAACATTAAAATCTATTATAACTTGTATGTTCAGCTTCGTACTAAGAAGAGTCTGAACGTGATCCCAGAACAAACCAAGTCTTTGACATTGAAGGAACATGTGTTCAAATGTGTCCGGTACATTGCATGAACTACATTTGTCGCTGTTGCTTATTCTCCAGCGACAAAGGTTGATTCCACTTGGTAGAATTCTATGAATAATTTTAAAATTAAAATCTGACAATTTTCTGTCTTGTGATAGAAGAATCGTTTGGTTCGTCCATATTATTCTCCAATGACTTTTGCTGAACAATTGCAATTGACCATTCCAGCTATGTTCACAAATTGGCTCGGTAATGCGAGGGGCCAAGAGATTTTTGTACAGAAATTTTGAAGACAAATTTTCAAGGTCTCCTTCAAGTGAAAAGTGTTTACCATAGACAAGCATGAATTTCCTTCTGCATAAATAGTCGATACGGGTGTCTTTCAATGCCAATTTCCATTGTTTAGGTATCAGGTTCACAAGTTTATTCCATTCCGCTATCCAATTTGTTTTGTACCGCAGTTTTTGAAGCAAACAAGTAGGCTTTATGAAGTCACCATATTGGTCAATAATATCATGTACATAAATAATATTAGATTTAATCCAACCCGGATAAAAGAGAGACGTCCCATTATGACATATATACGCATTACCCCAAATAATTTGACTGCGTATATCCAAGTGACTAGGCTTGGGAATGTTGTTACATCCACCGCCTGCTTTGTGCCATGCAATAACAACATTTTTGTAGAAAAAGGGAATTGAATCTAAAAAGGGAAAGGTTTTGTCATCATTATAATTAAAATCAAAAATCAAAACAATGTATATTGAGTGTTCTGAAAAGTTGTGAACCACCAACTAAAAGTTTTCTATTAAAACTTCTACATATTGCCATTTTTTAATCAGTCAGTATTAATTTTTAAAAAAATATTTATTTACTAACTGTAGTGTGTACATATATATTGTTGTTGATTTGTAGTGTTAAGTCTTTGCCCACATGCTATTGTTGATTTGTAGTGTTAAGTCTTTGCCCACATGCTATTGTTTATTTGTAGTGTTAAGTCTTTGCCCACATGCTATTGTTTATTTGTAGTGTTAAGTCTTTGCCCACATGCTATTGTTGATTTGTAGTGTTAAGTCTTTGCCCACATGCTATTGTTGATTTGTAGTGTTAAGTCTTTGCCACATGCTATTGTTGATTTGTAGTGTTAAGTCTTTACCCACATGCTATTGTAGTGTTAAGTCTTTACCCACATGCTATTGTTTATTTGTAGTGTTAAGTCTTTGCCCACATGCTATTGTTTATTTGTAGTGTTAAGTCTTTGCCCACATGCTATTGTTGATTTGTAGTGTTAAGTCTTTGCCACATGCTATTGTTGATTTGTAGTGTTAAGTCTTTGCCCACATGCTATTGTTGATTTGTAGTGTTAAGTCTTTGCCACATGCTATTGTTGATTTGTAGTGTTAAGTCTTTACCCACATGCTATTGTAGTGTTAAGTCTTTACCCACATGCTATTGTTTATTTGTAGTGTTAAGTCATTACCCACATGCTATTGTTTATTTGTAGTGTTAAGTCATTACCCACATGCTATTGTTTATTTGTAGTGTTAAGTCATTACCCACATGCTATTGTTTATTTGTAGTGTTAAGTCTTTACCCACATGCTATTGTTTATTTGTAGTGTTAAGTCTTTGCCACATGCTATTGTTGATTTGTAGTGTTAAGTCTTTACCCACATGCTATTGTTTATTTGTAGTGTTAAGTCTTTACCCACATGCTATTGTTAATTTGTAGTGTTAAGTCCTTACCCACATGCTATTGTTTATTTGTAGTGTTAAGTCCTTACCCACATGCTATTGTTTATTTGTAGTGTTAAGTCATTGCCCACATGCTATTGTTTATTTGTAGTGTTAAGTCCTTACCCACATGCTATTGTTGATTTGTAGTGTTAAGTCCTTACCCACATGCTATTGTTTATTTGTAGTGTTAAGTCCTTACCCACATGCTATTGTTTATTTGTAGTGTTAAGTCTTTACCCACATGCTATTGTTTATTTTTTACTGTTAAGTCTTTACCCAAATGCTATTGTTTATTTGTAGTGTTAAGTCTTTGCCCACATGCTATTGTTTATTTGTAGTGTTAAGTCTTTGCCCACATGCTATTGTTTATTTGTAGTGTTAAGTCTTTGCCCACATGCTATTGTTTATTTGTAGTGTTAAGTCTTTACCCACATGCTATTGTTTATTTGTAGTGTTAAGTCATTACCCACATGCTATTATAGTGTTAAGTCTTTACCCAAATGCTATTGTTTATTTGTAGTGTTAAGTCTTTACCCAAATGCTATTGTTTATTTGTAGTGTTAAGTCTTTGCCCACATGCTATTATAGTGTTAAGTCATTACCCACATGCTATTGTTTATTTGTAGTGTTAAGTCTTTACCCACATGCTATTGTTTATTTTTTACTGTTAAGTCTTTACCCAAATGCTATTGTTTATTTGTAGTGTTAAGTCCTTACCCACATGCTATTGTTGATTTGTAGTGTTAAGTCCTTACCCACATGCTATTGTTTATTTGTAGTGTTAAGTCCTTACCCACATGCTATTGTTTATTTGTGGTGTTAAGTCTTTACCCACATGCTATTGTTTATTTTTTACTGTTAAGTCTTTACCCAAATGCTATTGTTTATTTGTAGTGTTAAGTCCTTACCCACATGCTATTGTTTATTTGTAGTGTTAAGTCCTTACCCACATGCTATTGTTAATTTGTAGTGTTAAGTCCTTACCCACATGCTATTGTTAATTTGTAGTGTTAAGTCTTTACCCACATGCTAATGTAGTGTTAAGTCTTTGCCCACATGCTATTGTTTATTTGTAGTGTTAAGTCCTTACCCACATGCTATTGTTAATTTGTAGTGTTAAGTCCTTACCCACATGCTATTGTTAATTTGTAGTGTTAAGTCTTTACCCACATGCTAATGTAGTGTTAAGTCTTTACCCACATGCTATTGTTGTGTTAAGTCTTTACCCACATGCTATTGTTTATTTGTAGTGTTAAGTCCTTACCCACATGCTATTGTTAATTTGTAGTGTTAAGTCCTTACCCACATGCTATTGTAGTGTTAAGTCTTTACCCAAATGCTATTGTTAATTTGTAGTGTTAAGTCTTTGCCCACATGCTATTGTTTATTTGTAGTGTTAAGTCCTTACCCACATGCTATTGTTAATTTGTAGTGTTAAGTCCTTACCCACATGCTATTGTTAATTTGTAGTGTTAAGTCTTTACCCACATGCTAATGTAGTGTTAAGTCTTTACCCACATGCTATTGTTGTGTTAAGTCTTTACCCACATGTTATTGTTTATTTGTAGTGTTAAGTCCTTACCCACATGCTATTGTTAATTTGTAGTGTTAAGTCCTTACCCACATGCTAATGTAGTGTTAAGTCTTTACCCACATGCTATTGTTAATTTGTAGTGTTAAGTCTTTACCCACATGCTATTGTTAATTTGTAGTGTTAAGTCTTTACCCACATGCTATTGTAGTGTTAAGTCTTTACCCACATGCTATTGTAGTGTTAAGTCTTTACCCACATGCTATTGTAGTGTTAAGTCTTTACCCACATGCTAATGTAGTGTTAAGTCTTTACCCACATGCTATTGTTAATTTGTAGTGTTAAGTCTTTACCCACATGCTATTGTAGTGTTAAGTCCTTACCCACATGCTAATGTAGTGTTAAGTCTTTACCCACATGCTATTGTTAATTTGTAGTGTTAAGTCTTTACCCACATGCTATTGTTAATTTGTAGTGTTAAGTCTTTACCCACATGCTATTGTTAATTTGTAGTGTTAAGTCTTTACCCACATGCTATTGTAGTGTTAAGTCTTTACCCACATGCTATTGTAGTGTTAAGTCTTTACCCACATGCTAATGTAGTGTTAAGTCTTTACCCACATGCTATTGTTAATTTGTAGTGTTAAGTCTTTACCCACATGCTATTGTAGTGTTAAGTCCTTACCCACATGCTAATGTAGTGTTAAGTCTTTACCCACATGCTATTGTTAATTTGTAGTGTTAAGTCCTTACCCACATGCTATTGTTAATTTGTAGTGTTAAGTCCTTACCCACATGCTATTGTTTATTTGTAGTGTTAAGTCCTTACCCACATGCTATTGTTAATTTGTAGTGTTAAGTCCTTACCCACATGCTATTGTTAATTTGTAGTGTTAAGTCCTTACCCACATGCTATTGTTAATTTGTAGTGTTAAGTCTTTACCCACATGCTATTGTTAATTTGTAGTGTTAAGTCTTTACCCACATGCTATTGTAGTGTTAAGTCTTTACCCACATGCTAATATCAAAACACTTAACCATCAAGACGTTGATAACAATAATGTCTTCAATATTGTTTAGCTTAACCAAAAACATGGACAAGAATCAAATGAGCCAAAGTTGATAATAATACCAATGAAGATACTACTAGGAGTGACAATCTTGGCCCTGATTGGCATGGTAACGTTAGCATATTCCATTGGAGGCACAGTGTATCTATGGGAAAACATGCGTATGTATTTAATAATTTGGTATAAAGTGTATTCTCAACAAAAATATCTTTAAAAAAATAAGAAAGAGTTAACAATCACAACTATTTGCATATAACCACAGTTTATTTATTGACACATTATTTAAAATTCACACAAAATATCTTCAATCCATTTTACTAGGAGACAAATTTTTCATTCTGTTTTCTTTTGATACATGAAATTAAATCTATGTGCATGTAATTGTAAGTGTGTATTGTATTGCATTGTGTTTTTACCTCCCGTAAGGGGTATTGAAATTGCGATGTCTGTCTGTCTGTGTCTGTCTGTGTCATCATTTTTCAGTTTAGATCTGGTTGGTATCATGTTTGGTATCACATTTGAGTGATATCAAATTTACTACACTACACTGTACTGAAATGGAAACACTTGAATTAATAAACTATACTGACTGAAAACATTAAAGAATTCAGAAATAAAATCTTAAATATTTTCTTGAATTCGTTTAACAACTTATATCTCATAGTATTTCTTCATTAACTAATATCATTATTATTATATATTACATTTTAATATCATGTTTTCCCAATGTATTACTATTTTTAAAAGACTTTTTACAATTTTTACATAATGGTCTAATTTCATTTTTATTTTCCAATAAGTATAATCATATTTCTGTTATTTCATCATAATTATTTGACAAAATAACATTCTATTTCCTCTAAATGTTTGTATTATCTTCATGTTTATCACTTTATATGCCTTTACCACGAGGAGAATTTATTTCCATTGCAAATCCATTGTATTTTGGATGGTTCTCTAAGTACCGCTTGTATACCCCATTTGCGATGATTCAATTAGTTTTTATGGTGTGTCTTGTAATTCACACAAGGTACTATTAAATATAATATCCATAGTAGTCAATTACTTTCATATGTAAATCTGTTTCTGTTTTACATTCAAATGACGTCATTTTATTAGTATATTCCATCATTTTATACACTCCAGATTTTCTAATATTTGGCAATACATCACTTGTTACTCATTTTTACCCCCTCGTAAGGGGGAGGTCATAAAATGGCGATGTCTGTCCGTTTGTCTGTCTGTGTGTCTGTCTGTCTGTCCGTCCGTCCGTCCGTCTGTCTGTCCATGTGTGTGTCTACATGTGTCATCATTTTCTTAAAAACGGCTGGCTCAATTATCTTGAGATTTGGTACATATAATACTTGAGGTAATGGCTAGACCTGATTTGTTTTTGAGCGAGATCTGTTCTTGTGAATTAGGGAAATTTGCATATCAATGAAATCAAGTAATTAAGCAGCATCTTAAGACTGCATACTTTAATTTCAATATAATTTAGTAAATACGTTAACCATAACAAAGTGATTTGTCCTATAGAATTTGTTGATGTACCTTACAGCGTTAATGAAGAATTTGCATGATTAATGATTTTTAGTCCCCGCAATCCTTTATTGTTGGAGGCATATTCCATGTCCAACAAGCACACACAACATATCTAAGTCTGTTTGTTTTAGGTTCACAAATGTTGTTGCGCGATCAGAGTAGTGATAATTCCTTAAAACCCAATTATAGCGGGGACTATGTCATTCTCAATTTTGGTTAAAAATCTATAATTCCAAAACTACTGAGCAGATTGGGCTGAAATTTAATGGGAATGCATCTTGGGATGTATGGACGAAGAAATATTAAGTATACAATGATTCATGAGTGATATGCAAATTAGGTGTAAGAATGTTCATTTTTGGTCAAAAACTTATATCTCAAAAAGTATGTGGTCACTGAGTCTGAAACTTGGTGAGATGTTTCGGAAAGTGTTATTCTGCAGATTTTCTTCAAAACATTTTGAGGAAATTGGCCCTAGCCACCATGACCACGCCCTTAGCAACAACCAAATGGCAGTATATTTTGGTCAAATAACAACATCATCTGGTAGGCAAATGAGTATACATTCAAAAAATGTATGCAAATACCCTAGCAACCATGACCACGCCCATAGCAACAGCCAAACGGTTGTGTATTTCACAAAGGTGACAACAGGGATTAATAGACAATTGAATAAACATTCAAAAAATGTATGTAAATTTGCCTAGCAACAAGACCTCGCCCACAGCAACAGCCAAATAATCACGTATATTGCAAAGATAACAACAGGAATAGAAAGACAAATGAATAAACATTCAAAACATTTATGCAAATGTGCCTAGCAACAAGACCACGCCCATAGCAACAGCCAAATTATCACATATATTTCAATGATAACAACAGGGATTAATAGACAATTGAATAAACATTCAAAAATGTATGTAAATATGCCTAGCAACAAGACCACACCCATAGCAACAGCTAAATGATCATGCATATTGCAAAGATAATATCAGGAATTCATACACAAGTGAACAAAAACATACAAAAATGTATGCAAATATATCTAACAACATGACCACGCCCATAGCAACAGCCAAATGATAGCATATATCGTAAAGATAGCAACATGGTTGGATAGGCAACTGGATAGTCATTCAACAAATGAACACTTCTTGTAAGCATGGACTACCATATGGATAAACATTTTAAAAAACTGTACAGTTGTGCTACAACGCCATTGGCGGTATTTTTAAAAAATTTCTTTTTAAAGTTTTAATGAGTAATTTGCAAAATTAGTGATTTCCTTACTGGAGTCATTCAGTTTAAATCTGGTGTGAATTGTTCTGCTGTAGGTAATTTTGAGGATAATATTAATGAGTATAAACCAGATGCATTGATAATTATTGTATTCTGTTTTGTATTACAAGGTAGCCCGCTAACTGGGTGTCTAACTAGTATGCATACTTGTCATTTATACTATGCGAAAAAAATTGGTGGTTCTCCCAGGGATGCATTGCGGCGCGCAGTGACTACGCATGTGCCTTCCATATACTATGTGCAAATTCTATGTGCATTCTCCATGTGCTACCGTATCGTCACATAGGCGACATAACATCAGCATGCATTGCAATATTGTAACAGCTAGTAGGCATGTTGGCACGATTATCATAACATTGTAATGAGTATCGAGGCATCACTGTACCCCTAGAAGAAATTGTTACACTATTTGGAAGTCTGACACATGGTACGTGATACGGACCACTGATGACAAATATAGCACAGTTTAATTTCAGGGTTGTGGAAGTGCGGTTTTGACATTTATATTGTTGATAATTGAATTTTGTTTACATGTTCTATAAAGAATAACTACTATCCTATGTTTGTTGGTACAGTAACATTCCTAATGTTGAATTGAGAAATCATGATGTTCGGCAACATGTCAACAAAACATTTGTCCAAAGACCAACATTGGTGGAGGGTCTGATAACTTGGCTGATTGAAAATGAACAATATTAATGTAATGGCTATGATGGTTTTTGAAACCAACAACTGCATTTATTATGGTGGTATATAAGTAGGTATTTATTATGATGGTACATAACTAGGTATTTATTATGATGGTACATAACTAGGTATTTATTATGGTGGTACATAACTAGGTATTTATTATGATGGTACATAACTAGGTATTTATTATGATGGTACATAACTAGGCATTTATTATGATACTACATAACTAGGCATTTATTATGATGGTACATAACTAGGTATTTATTATGATGGTACATAACTAGGTATTTATTATGATGGTACATAACTAGGTATTTATTATGATACTACATAACTAGGTATTTATTATGATACTACATAACTAGTCATTTATTATGGTGGTACATAACTAGGTATTTATTATGGTGGTACATAACTAGGTATTTATTATGATGGTACATAACTAGGTATTTATTATGATGGTACATAACTAGGTATTTATTATGATGGTACATAACTAGGTATTTATTATGATGGTACATAACTAGGTATTTATTATGATACTACATAACTAGGTATTTATTATGATGGTACATAACTAGGTATTTATTATGATACTACATAACTAGGTATTTATTATGATACTACATAACTAGGTATTTATTATGATACTACATAACTAGGTATTTATTATGATACTACATAACTAGGTATTTATTATGGTACTACATAACTAGGTATTTATTATGATGGTACATAACTAGGTATTTATTATGGTACTACATAACTAGGTATTTATTATGATACTACATAACTAGGTATTTATTATGATACTACATAACTAGGTATTTATTATGGTACTACATAACTAGGTATTTATTATGATACTACATAACTAGGTATTTATTATGGTACTACATAACTAGGTATTTATTATGATACTACATAACTAGGTATTTATTATGGTACTACATAACTAGGTATTTATTATGATGGTATATAACTAGGTATTTATTATAATACTACATAACTAGGTATTTATTATGATGGTATATAACTAGGTATTTATTATGATGGTATATAACTAGGTATTTATTATGGTGGTACATAACTAGGTATTTATTATGATGGTACATAACTAGGTATTTATTATGATGGTATATAACTAGGTATTTATTATGGTGGTACATAACTAGGTATTTATTATGATGGTATATAACTAGGTATTTATTATGATACTACATAACTAGGTATTTATTATGATGGTATATAACTAGGTATTTATTATGATGGTACATAACTAGGTATTTATTATGATACTACATAACTAGGTATTTATTATGATACTACATAACTAGGTATTTATTATGATGGTATATAACTAGGTATTTATTATGATACTACATAACTAGGTATTTATTATGATGGTATATAACTAGGTATTTATTATGATGGTACATAACTAGGTATTTATTATGATACTACATAACTAGGTATTTATTATGATACTACATAACTAGGTATTTATTATGATACTACATAACTAGGTATTTATTATGATACTACATAACTAGGTATTTATTATGGTACTACATAACTAGGTATTTATTATGATGGTACATAACTAGGTATTTATTATGGTACTACATAACTAGGTATTTATTATGATACTACATAACTAGGTATTTATTATGATACTACATAACTAGGTATTTATTATGGTACTACATAACTAGGTATTTATTATGATACTACATAACTAGGTATTTATTATGGTACTACATAACTAGGTATTTATTATGATACTACATAACTAGGTATTTATTATGGTACTACATAACTAGGTATTTATTATGATGGTATATAACTAGGTATTTATTATGATGGTATATAACTAGGTATTTATTATGATACTACATAACTAGGTATTTATTATGATACTACATAACTAGGTATTTATTATGATACTACATAACTAGGTATTTATTATGGTACTACATAACTAGGTATTTATTATGATGGTATATAACTAGGTATTTATTATGATGGTACATAACTAGGTATTTATTATGGTGGTACATAACTAGGTATTTATTATGATGGTACATAACTAGGTATTTATTATGGTGGTATATAACTAGGTATTTATTATGATGGTACATAACTAGATATTTATTATGGTGGTATATAACTAGGTATTTATTATGATACTACATAACTAGGTATTTATTATGATACTACATAACTAGGTATTTATTATGATACTACATAACTAGGTATTTATTATGATGGTACATAACTAGGTATTTATTATGATACTACATAACTAGGTATTTATTATGATACTACATAACTAGGTATTTATTATGATACTACATAACTAGGTATTTATTATGATGGTACATAACTAGGTATTTATTATGATACTACATAACTAGGTATTTATTATGATACTACATAACTAGGTATTTATTATGATGGTACATAACTAGGTGTTTATTATGATGGTACATAACTAGGTATTTATTGTGATGGTACATAACTAGGTATTTATTATGGTGGTACATAACTAGGTATTTATTATGATGGTACATAACTAGGTATTTATTATGATACTACATAACTAGGTATTTATTATGATACTACATAACTAGGTATTTATTATGATACTACATAACTAGGTATTTATTATGATACTACATAACTAGGTATTTATTATGGTGGTACATAACTAGGTATTTATTATGATACTACATAACTAGGTATTTATTATGATGGTACATAACTAGGTATTTATTATGATGGTACATAACTAGGTATTTATTATGATACTACATAACTAGGTATTTATTATGATGGTACATAACTAGGTATTTATTATGATGGTACATAACTAGGTATTTATTATGATGGTACATAACTAGGTATTTATTATGATGGTACATAACTAGGTATTTATTATGATGGTACATAACTAGGTATTTATTATGATGGTACATAACTAGGTATTTATTATGATGGTACATAACTAGGTATTTATTATGATGGTACATAACTAGGTATTTATTATGATGGTACATAACTAGGTATTTATTATGATACTACATAACTAGGTATTTATTATGATACTACATAACTAGGTATTTATTATGATACTACATAACTAGGTGTTTATTATGATGGTACATAACTAGGTATTTATTATGATGGTACATAACTAGGTGTTTATTATGATGGTACATAACTAGGTATTTATTATGATGGTACATAACTAGGTGTTTATTATGATGGTACATAACTAGGTATTTATTATGATACTACATAACTAGGTATTTATTATGATGGTACATAACTAGGTATTTATTATGGTGGTACATAACTAGGTATTTATTATGATACTACATAACTAGGTATTTATTATGATGGTACATAACTAGGTATTTATTATGGTGGTACATAACTAGGTATTTATTATGATGGTACATAACTAGGTATTTATTATGATGGTACATAACTAGGTATTTATTATGATACTACATAACTAGGTATTTATTATGGTGGTACATAACTAGGTATTTATTATGATACTACATAACTAGGTATTTATTATGATGGTACATAACTAGGTATTTATTATGATGGTACATAACTAGGTATTTATTATGATGGTACATAACTAGGTATTTATTATGATACTACATAACTAGGTATTTATTATGGTGGTACATAACTAGGTATTTATTATGATACTACATAACTAGGTATTTATTATGATGGTACATAACTAGGTATTTATTATGATGGTACATAACTAGGTATTTATTATGATGGTACATAACTAGGTATTTATTATGATACTACATAACTAGGTATTTATTATGGTGGTACATAACTAGGTATTTATTATGGTGGTACATAACTAGGCATTTATTATGATGGTACATAACTAGGTATTTATTATAATACTACATAACTAGGTATTTATTATGATGGTACATAACTAGGTATTTATTATGATACTACGTAACTAGGCATTTATTATGGTGGTACATAACTAGGTATTTATTATGATACTACATAACTAGGTATTTATTATGATGGTACATAACTAGGTATTTATTATGATACTACATAACTAGGTATTTATTATGATGGTACATAACTAGGTATTTATTATGATGGTACATAACTAGGTATTTATTATGATACTACATAACTAGGTATTTATTATGATGGTACATAACTAGGTATTTATTATGGTGGTACATAACTAGATATTTATTATGATACTACATAACTAGGTATTTATTATGGTGGTACATAACTAGGTATTTATTATGGTGATACATAACTAGGTATTTATTATGATGGTACATAACTAGGTATTTATTATGGTACTACATAACTAGGTATTTATTATGGTGGTACATAACTAGGCATTTATTATGATACTACATAACTAGGCATTTATTATGATGGTACATAACTAGGTATTTATTATGATGGTACATAACTAGATATTTATTATGATGGTACATAACTAGGCATTTAATATGATGCTACATAACTAGGTATTTATTATGATACTACATAACTAGGTATTTATGATGTCATTAATTTTCTATTTTCAGATTCAGTGTTTGTATCTGTTGTTTCTTTGTCTATCAACTCAACCTATGGTACAGACTTCAATGTAACAATGGGCACAGTGAAGCTTTTAAAGTTGGATATCACCATAGAGATTGATACAGTGACATCACCCGTTTCAGGCACCATCGATGAACTGTTTGAGTTTGACATATATTTAGCTAATAATGCCGTTGGCGTGGATCCCACTGTAAAGAAAAGTCCTGACAATGCATTGACGGCAAATACAAGATTATCAGTGGGTAGTCATGTATACATTGTTGGTGTCTTAAGCTACCTCCCTTTACAAGGATTGAGTTGTAAAGACTTTTCATTTGTCTGTGTTGACACTTCGCCATTGGATGACGCTGTGTGGGCCTGGTCCGAGGGGCAGGCTTTTATCGTAGCTTGCAGAGCATTGGATGACTGCCACAGTAAGTGAAAAGCTAGAGTGTGAGTTATGTTAAGATCAACGTATATTGTTAGTGTTGCTATAGAGGTTTTTTTTGTTTGAGAATATAAATTCTGAAGTTCGAAATGTTTTATTCAATCTTAACTAATCATTGGAATTGAGACCCTTTTATTCGGCTAAACTTCCCTAGCTATTAACTCAACAGAAATAATATTCAAAATATTTTACAAACTCGCATTGTCTTATTTCATTGTCCTTACAAATTGTCAAACTTTAACAAATTACAATATTTCCATACTTTCTACTGAGAACTACTAGTTGCAGCTACCATCTCAACCATGAGATACAAATATCAACGAATATTTAAAATTTATATATAATACATTCACACACCTCTGGAAACAAACAAACCAACCAACCAACAAACAAACCAACCAACCAACAAACAAACAAACAAAAACAACAACAAATGAACAAACAAATACCAAAACCCCCAAATCAAACAAACAAACAAACAAATAAACAAACACAACACAACACAACACAACACAACACAACACAACACAACACAACACATACACATACACATACAGACACATACACATACACATACATACACATACACATACACATACATACACATATACATACACATACACATACATACACATACATACACATATACACAAACGCAATGGTTAGCCTCGAACTCATTGTCTTTTCTCATTGTCTTTTTTTTTTTTAGCTCAAATAGCTCTGTCGGATGTTAATCCCATAGATTTGGTCGCCATCACCAACATCACAGGTGGTGTTCACCAACCGGTAACATTGTCAGTTATCATAAATACAAGTCCACAAAACAGCGGTGTTATAACTGGCCATGTCGATGAACTATTCAATGGCAAGATTTATCTCGCACACAGCGCCACCTCAGATGTTGTACAAACTTCTCCTGTTGTCTTCACACACGATATTGTGACTGTCAACAGTCTAAACGTAACAACTATAGATGTGACCACGGCGATGAATCTGACAGCATACTTGTGCCATGACTTTACCGATGTCTGTATACAGTTGTATCCCGTTGCTAACAGTTCATGGTTCTTTCTGACAGATAATACTGCCACTGTCTGTGTACCGTTTACTTTCTGTCACAGTTGGTGAAATTATTTACTTCTTTTATAATTGTTACTTATTTCCTTTTAATTTGGAACTTGATTAAGATACGTCCTACAATTTATAATAATTCATTGTATTTTATAAATAGGTGCCACATGTTTATGCTACTCGGTTTCAAAATCTTTTTCTATTATTTGATCGAGATGTGCAGGATGGGATTTGTTCATTAACATGATAATGGGTAGGGCTAGATGGTTACCCAAGGTTACCTACCTCGTTTAGAACAGACTCCCTCCCCATAAACGAACGTTCACAAGTGCGACATCGACACATTTATGTAGAATGTAAACCATGCTGAAAATTGCAGTGGTCACATCACTACGATCGATACATGCAATGTAAAAAAAAACATGATAGTAAACACATCAGGGCCGTATCCTGACCAAATTGCCAGGGGGGGGGGGGATGAACTTTGTATTGGTGCAATCATGCATTTAAAATTTAGAAAGGTGCTAATTTACATACATTTGCATACAATTTACATATATATTTTAGCATACGCAATTAAATATCTTATGTAAGGCCAGGAAAAATAAAAATGCTGGTCAACGGGTAACCTAACCCATCACATTGGGTAAGTAGGTCGATTTCATTTTTTCACAATGCTTGACAAGGATAAAACAAACCATATCTAATGATAGCAAAATATTTCAGGTCGAGTTGAGATAGAACTTATTCAGTCATCTTGATACTATCTCATGCAATTTGTCTACATAGCTACAGTTAGGAAATGTACACAATTTACGGTTAAACAAATGTTTTAGCTCCTCTCACCCTCTCTTCTAAAAAAAATGTTAAGTCCCGCCAAATGAAACTCAAGCATTACTTTAGCCACCTCTTCTGTGACCTACACTAAAGTGGCGATATAAAATTATATGGTACAATGATACATTAAAATAATAGTGATAGCCAACTACAATAATACTCCGAACGAGATTACTTTACACAGGATGTGGATTTCACATGCATATGGCGATGTCTCTAATTAACTCTAACCTATACAGGGAGGTACTTAGCCAGACACCTTCCATCTTGTTTTGGGAGAAAGACAATATTATCACCA
The DNA here is from genome assembly GCF_964340395.1 of Glandiceps talaboti. Taxonomy (NCBI): domain Eukaryota; kingdom Metazoa; phylum Hemichordata; class Enteropneusta; family Spengelidae; genus Glandiceps; species Glandiceps talaboti. Next base: position 1,807,384 of record NC_135565.1, on the reverse strand, counting down.
TGATTGAGACAACTCCAAAGGTGAAAAAATTGAAAAAAGACAGTGTAGGAGGCCATTTAGAGGCATAAAATATCAAACCATAGACATAATTTAAAGTCTTACAATCCTTGAATATGGTAATAAAATACCGGAATTTAAACAATTATGCTATGCATTAAAAGATATTTTGCAGATGTGCACTTGGTAAATGACTTCTCCTGAAGTTTAATTTGTTCCAAAAACTCCCGAATAAAGAGCAAAACATTTCAAGACTTTCTGACTTTTGATGGCCCAATGACTTCTCAGCCCACTCCCATGGTCGTAAACTTTGGCTCAATTCTTTTTAGTGCACATTGGATATGTAGCAGCTTAATTTAATATCAATTCATGCTTGTATGCATCATCAGAGCCAAGTAAACCACTGTATAAGATATTACATAATTTGGAATAGACTCAAATGTATATTGTTCCATGTACTATTCAGAAAATATGAAGAAATATCCTTTATTTTGAAAACAAATGCAAAGCCCGCATGAGGATATATTGCCCATCACCAGAAATAAATATATGGGTAGGTTGAACAGCTTTTTCATTTTTTCTGGCTTTATGTATCTTTCAAAGTAGTTGCCGAAAAGATGTCACATTCAAAGTAAAAAAAAATTGGATGGTGCTTTCTCAAATAAAACACAACAAAATAATCATTTTCTTTACCCAACTCCCAAAACTTTTATGGCCTTGTTTATGTCGGAACCCAAGGTGAGCTCAGTGAATTATCCTTGTCATTATCATTACAATGGAAATTGAAGTTTGGATTTTGATGTCGAAACGAAGGTACACCTCTGTTTACAAATTCAGGGCCATTCTTTTGATATCGGTCAGCAAACATGACATTTTTGGTATTGGTCAGCAAACATGACACTTTTGATATCGGTCAGCAGACATGACACTTTTGATATCAGTCAGTAAACATGACACTTTCGATATCGGTCAGTAAACATGACACTTTTGGTATCGGTCAGTAAACATGACACTTTTGATATCAGTCAGTACACGTGACACTTTTGATATCGGTCAGTAAACATGACACTTTTGATATCGGTCAGTAAACTTGACACTTTTGATATCGGTCAGTAAACATGACACTTTTGATATCAGTCAGTACACGTGACACTTTTGATATCGGTCAGTAAACATGACACTTTTGATATCGGTCAGTAAACTTGACACTTTTGATATCGGTCAGTAAACTTGACACTTTTGATATCGGTCAGTAAACTTGACACTTTTGATATCGGTCAGTAAACTTGACACTTTTGATATCGGTCAGTAAACTTGACACTTTTGATATCGGTCAGTAAACACTTTTGATATCGCATTTTATTACAACAGGTATATCAAATTTTACATGTTGCCGAAAACTAACTTACATCACAATCTTCGCTGTAGATAATGTAAATTACGTGTTCGTGACGTCAGCTAAGAATTGGACCGAAGCCCATTACTACTGCATCTCAGCCCTTGGTGGCCAGCTTTTGCAACTAGAATCAAGAGAAGACGTCAGCAAATATCGTTATCAACACATCAGAGACGGATTTCAAGGTAAACTGTCTTTCTCTTTGTTTTGTTTCTTTTATTTTGCTTTTGAACATAATTGATCAAAATTTCTTTATATGGAAATATATCAATACAATAGGAATTGTTTATGTAGGATTATAGATATTAAACACTTTATGTAGGATTATAGATATTAAACACTTTATGTAGGATTATAGATATTAAACACTTTATGTAGGATTATAGATATTAAACACTTTATGTAGGATTATAGATATTAAACACTTTATGTAGGATTATAGATATTAAACACTTTATGTAGGATTATAGATATTAAACACTTTATGTAGGATTATAGATATTAAACACTTTATGTAGGATTATAGATATTAAACACTTTATGTAGGATTATAGATATTAAACACTTTATGTAGGATTATAGATATTAAACACTTTATGTAGGATTATACATAATAAACACTTTATGTAGGATTATACATATTGAACACTTTATGTAGGATTATAGATATTAAACACTTTATGTAGGATTATAGATATTAAACACTTTATGTAGGATTATACATATTAAACACTTTATGTAGGATTATAGATATTAAACACTTTATGTAGGATTATAGATATTAAACACTTTATGTAGGATTATAGATATTAAACACTTTATGTAGGATTATAGATATTAAACACTTTATGTAGGATTATAGATATTAAATGCTTTATGTAGGATTATAGATATTAAACACTTTATGTAGGATTATACATATTAAACACTTTATGTAGGATTATAGATATTAAACACTTTATGTAGGATTATACATATTAAACACTTTATGTAGGATTATAGATATTAAACACTTTATGTAGGATTATAGATATTAAACACTTTATGTAGGATTATACATAAACACTTTATGTAGGATTATACATATTAAACACTTTATGTAGGATTATACATATTAAACGCTTTATGTAGGATTATAGATATTAAACACTTTATGTAGGATTATAGATATTAAACGCTTTATGTAGGATTATAGATATTAAACGCTTTATGTAGGATTATAGATATTAAACACTTTATGTAGGATTATACATATTGAACACTTTATGTAGGATTATAGATATTAAACACTTTATGTAGGATTATAGATATTAAACACTTTATGTAGGATTATAGATATTAAACACTTTATGTAGGATTATATATATTAAACGCTTTATGTAGGATTATAGATATTAAACACTCTATGTAGGATTATAGATATTAAACACTTTATGTAGGATTATAGATATTAAACACTTTATGTAGGATTATAGATATTAAACGCTTTATGTAGGATTATAGATATTAAACACTTTATGTAGGATTATACATATTAAACACTTTATGTAGGATTATACATATTAAACACTTTATGTAGGATTATACATATTAAACACTTTATGTAGGATTATAGATATTAAACGCTTTATGTAGGATTATAGATATTAAACGCTTTATGTAGGATTATAGATATTAAACGCTTTATGTAGGATTATAGATATTAAACACTTTATGTAGGATTATAGATATTAAACACTTTATGTAGGATTATACATATTAAACACTTTATGTATGATTATAGATATTAAACGCTTTATGTAGGATTATAGATATTAAACACTTTATGTAGGATTATAGATATTAAAAACTTTATGAATGAATGATTACTCATTACGTGCTAGCTTCAATAAATATGTCAATTAATTACATTGCAATGTGTCACTAATACACCATTAGTAACCATAGTAACTCATGTACATTGATGCACTGTATGAAGTGTTACAGTGTATATAAACCATGCTATCAGGATTCAGCTCTTTACACTTTGCAAATTGATATACAATCCTATGTTGTAACGTTTTATCTACGTACTTACTCTACCACGCTTTCCATAGCAATTTGTAAGGTAATGAATCATTAGTATTACACCTTAATATGAAATGTCGTAATAAATTGAGCTACATATTGTATTCATAAGATGATGCATGGTTTGGGGCCACTGATAGTGCTCAGGATGGTACATGGGTGTATGAGACCGGAAATAGTGTATCGACTACCGGCTTGACTCTCATTGGATCAGCGTTTGACGTAGGTAACAATTGTGGATTAATACAGTAAGTTCATTTTCATTCTCACCTATTCATATTCAATTAGAGAGAGAGAGAGAGAGAGAGAGAGAGAGAGAGAGAGAGAGAGAGAGAGAGAGAGAGAGAGAGAGAGAGAGAGAGAGAGAGAGAGAGAGAGAGAGAGAGAGAGAGAGAGAGAGAGAGAGAGAGAGAGAGAGAGAGAGAGAGAGAGAGAGAGAGAGAGAGAGGGAGGGAGGGAGGGAGGGAGGGAGGGAGGGAGGGAGGGAGAGAGAGAGAGAGAGAGCCCAGTTTTAAGTGTATTGTAGATAGCGACATAGTCCAATATTGTAGCTAGTGACTTAGTCTAATATCAAGCGAAATGTAGCTAGTGACTTAGTCAAACATTAAAGTACACTATAGCTAATGACTTAGTTCAATATCAAGTGTAGCATAGCTGGTGACTTATTCCTACATTATATACACTGTAGCTAGTTACTTAGTCAAATGTTAAATGCACTATAGGTAGTGCCATAGTGAATGTTAAGTACACTATAGCGAGTGATTTAGTCTAATACAATGTGTAATGTTGCTAATGACTAAGGCCAATATTAAGCCAATTGTAGCCAAAATTAAGTGTAAGCATAGCTGGTGACTTACTCCATTATTAAGTGTACTGTAGCTAGCAACTAAGTCCAGTAAGTGTACTGTAGCTAGCAACTAAGTCCAGTAAGTGCACTGTAGCTAGCAACTAAGTCCAGTAAGTGTACTGTAGCTAGCAACTAAGTCCAGTAAGTGCACTGTAGCTAGCAACTACGTCCAGTAAGTGTACTGTAGCTAGCAACTAAGTCCAGTAAGTGTACTGTAGCTAGCAGCTATGTCCAGTAAGTGTACTGTAGCTAGCAGCTATGTCCAGTAAGTGTACTGTAGCTAGCAACTAAGTCCAGTAAGTGTACTGTAGCTAGCAACTAAGTCCAGTAAGTGCACTGTAGCTAGCAACTACGTCCAGTAAGTGTACTGTAGCTAGCAACTAAGTCCAGTAAGTGTACTGTAGCTAGCAGCTACGTCCAGTAAGTGTACTGTAGCTAGCAGCTACGTCCAGTAAGTGTACTGTAGCTAGCAACTAAGTCCAGTAAGTGTACTGTAGCTAGCAACTAAGTCCAGTAAGTGCACTGTAGCTAGCAACTAAGTCCAGTAAGTGTACTTTAGCTAGCAACTAAGTCCAGTAAGTGTACTGTAGCTAGCAACTAAGTCCAGTAAGTGCACTGTAGCTAGCAACTAAGTCCAGTAAGTGTACTGTAGCTAGCAACTAAGTCCAGTAAGTGCACTGTAGCTAGCAACTATGTCCAGTAAGTGCACTGTAGCTAGCAACTAAGTCCAGTAAGTGCACTGTAGCTAGCAACTATGTCCAGTAAGTGCACTGTAGCTAGCAACTAAGTCCAGTAAGTGCACTGTAGCTAGCAACTAAGTCCAGTAAGTGCACTGTAGCTAGCAACTACATCCAGTAAGTGCACTGTAGCTAGCAACTACATCCAGTATGTGCACTATGGCTAGCAACTACGTCCAGTAAGTGTACTATGGATAGCAGCTACGTCCAGTAAGTGCACTGTAGCTAGCAACTACGTCCAGTAAGTGTACTATGGATAGCAGCTACGTCCAGTAAGTGCACTGTAGCTAGCAACTACGTCCAGTAAGTGTACTATGGATAGCAGCTACGTCCAGTAAGTGCACTGTAGCTAGCAACTAAGTCCAGTAAGTGTACTGTAGCTAGCAACTAAGTCCAGTATGTGCACTATGGCTAGCAACTACGTCCAGTAAGTGTACTATGGATAGCAGCTACGTCCAGTAAGTGCACTGTAGCTAGCAACTACGTCCAGTAAGTGTACTATGGATAGCAGCTACGTCCAGTAAGTGCACTGTAGCTAGCAACTAAGTCCAGTAAGTGTACTGTAGCTAGCAACTAAGTCCAGTAAGTGCACTGTAGCTAGCAACTAAGTCCAGTAAGTGTACTTTAGCTAGCAACTAAGTCCAGTAAGTGTACTGTAGCTAGCAGCTACGTCCAGTAAGTGCACTGTAGCTAGCAACTACATCCAGTAAGTGCACTGTAGCTAGCAACTACGTCCAGTAAGTGCACTGTAGCTAGCAACTACGTCCAGTAAGTGTACTATGGATAGCAGCTACGTCCAGTAAGTGCACTGTAGCTAGCAACTACGTCCAGTAAGTGTACTATGGATAGCAGCTACATCCAGTAAGTGCACTATAGCTAGCAACTAAGTTCAGTAAGTGCACTGTAGCTAGCAACTACGTCCAGTAAGTGTACTATAGCTAGCAACTAAGTCCAGTAAGTGCACTGTAGCTAGCAACTAAGTCCAGTAAGTGTACTGTAGCTAGCAACTAAGTCCAGAAAGTGCACTGTAGCTAGCAACTACGTCCAGTAAGTGCACTGTAGCTAGCAACTACGTCCAGTAAGTGCACTGTAGCTAGCAACTACGTCCAGTAAGTGCACTGTAGCTAGCAACTACATCCAGTAAGTGTACTATGGATAGCAGCTACGTCCAGTAAGTGCACTGTAGCTAGCAACTACATCCAGTAAGTGCACTGTAGCTAGCAACTATGTCCAGTAAGTGCACTGTAGCTAGCAACTACGTCCAGTAAGTGCACTGTAGCTAGCAACTACGTCCAGTAAGTGCACTGTAGCTAGCAACTAAGTCCAGTAAGTGTACTGTAGCTAGCAGCTACGTCCAGTAAGTGCACTGTAGCTAGCAACTACGTCCAGTAAGTGCACTGTAGCTAGCAACTACGTCCAGTAAGTGTACTATGGATAGCAGCTACGTCCACTAAGTGCACGGCGGCCAGCAACTAAGTCCAGGAAGTGCACTGTAGCTAGTGGGAGTTTTAAGGCAATTTAGACTCTCTTGGCAAACATTTCACATCTTTAAAAGGTAATATCATATAAAATTAGCATAGTGTGAAAACATTTAAGAAAGGATTATGACAGTAAAAAGGTTGGTGTATCTGACTGTTGGTTGAATGCATGAGTGACCTCTGAAGGAGAGGATTTTGTGGGTTTTGGGTGGTGATTTGTAGTGTCGATAACATGTAGTGTCCGAAATAGAAAGTGTAGTAATCCCTTCTGACAAGTTCATACTGAAGAGTAGAACAATTTAGATTAACTTTTTTTATAAACTATCTATGAAGATTACCATTACGAAACCTTCAAGTTCACTTTTGCCCCAAAGTGCAGTATAAGTGAAGCATTGATTGTGAAACAGGCAAGTACTTACATGACATGTTCTGTAACTGTCTGTCTGTCTGTCTGTCTGTCTGTCTGTCTGTCTGTCTGTCTGTCTGTCTGTCTGTCTGTCTGTCTGTCTGTGTCACTCTATATTGAGAGTAAAAATAGAGAATTGAAGACATTTTTCATAATGTGTATGGTTTGAAATTTTGTGCCACTAAATGGCCTCCTAAATGTTGGCTTGGGGTTGATGCAAATGCTGTTTCTGCCCAAAATCAATATTGAATGATAAAACCGTGCTGACTAAGTATCTCCAAGTATAGGTGACAACCCTGCTGACTAAGTATCTCCAAGTATAGGTGACAGCCCTGCTGACTAAGTATCTCCAAGTATAGGTGACAACCCTGCTGACTAAGTATCTCCAAGTATAGGTGACAGCCCTGCTGACTAAGTATCTCCAAGTATAGGTGACAACCCTGCTGACTAAGTATCTCCAAGTATAGGTGACAGCCCTGCTAACTAAGTATCTCCAAGTATAGGTGACAGCCCTGCTGACTAAGTATCTCCAAGTATAGGTGACAACCCTGCTGACTAAGTATCTCCAAGTATAGGTGACAACCCTGCTGACTAAGTATCTCCAAGTATAGGTGACAGCCCTGCTGACTAAGTATCTCCAAGTATAGGTGACAACCCTGCTGACTAAGTATCTCCAAGTATAGGTGACAACCCTGCTGACTAAGTATCTCCAAGTATAGGTGACAGCCCTGCTGACTAAGTATCTCCAAGTATAGGTGACAACCCTGCTGACTAAGTATCTCCAAGTATAGGTGACAACCCTGCTGACTAAGTATCTCCAAGTATAGGTGACAACCCTGCTGACTAAGTATCTCCAAGTATAGGTGACAACCCTGCTGACTAAGTATCTCCAAGTATAGGTGACAACCCTGCTGACTAAGTATCTCCAAGTATAGGTGACAGCCCTGCTGACTAAGTATCTCCAAGTATAGGTGACAACCCTGCTGACTAAGTATCTCCAAGTATAGGTGACAACCCTGCTGACTAAGTATCTCCAAGTATAGGTGACAGCCCTGCTGACTAAGTATCTCCAAGTATAGGTGACAACCCTGCTGACTAAGTATCTCCAAGTATAGGTGACAGCCCTGCTGACTAAGTATCTCCAAGTATAGGTGACAACCCTGCTGGCTAAGTATCTCCAAGTATAGGTGACAACCCTGCTGACTAAGTATCTCCAAGTATAGGTGACAGCCCTGCTGACTAAGTATCTCCAAGTATAGGTGACAACCCTGCTGACTAAGTATCTCCAAGTATAGGTGACAACCCTGCTGACTAAGTATCTCCAAGTATAGGTGACAGCCCTGCTAACTAAGTATCTCCAAGTATAGGTGACAACCCTGCTGACTAAGTATCTCCAAGTATAGGTGACAACCCTGCTGACTAAGTATCTCCAAGTATAGGTGACAACCCTGCTGACTAAGTATCTCCAAGTATAGGTGACAACCCTGCTAACTAAGTATCTCCAAGTATAGGTGACAACCCTGCTGACTAAGTATCTCCAAGTATAGGTGACAACCCTGCTGGCTAAGTATCTCCAAGTATAGGTGACAACCCTGCTGACTAAGTATCTCCAAGTATAGGTGACAACCCTGCTGACTAAGTATCTCCAAGTATAGGTGACAGCCCTGCTGACTAAGTATCTCCAAGTATAGGTGACAACCCTGCTGACTAAGTATCTCCAAGTATAGGTGACAGCCCTGCTAACTAAGTATCTCCAAGTATAGGTGACAACCCTGCTGACTAAGTATCTCCAAGTATAGGTGACAACCCTGCTGACTAAGTATCTCCAAGTATAGGTGACAACCCTGCTGACTAAGTATCTCCAAGTATAGGTGACAACCCTGCTGACTAAGTATCTCCAAGTATAGGTGACAACCCTGCTGACTAAGTATCTCCAAGTATAGGTGACAACCCTGCTGACTAAGTATCTCCAAGTATAGGTGACAACCCTGCTGACTAAGTATCTCCAAGTATAGGTGACAACCCTGCTGACTAAGTATCTCCAAGTATAGGTGACAGCCCTGCTGACTAAGTATCTCCAAGTATAGGTGACAACCCTGCTGACTAAGTATCTCCAAGTATAGGTGACAACCCTGCTGACTAAGTATCTCCAAGTATAGGTGACAACCCTGCTGACTAAGTATCTCCAAGTATAGGTGACAGCCCTGCTGACTAAGTATCTCCAAGTATAGGTGACAACCCTGCTGACTAAGTATCTCCAAGTATAGGTGACAACCCTGCTGACTAAGTATCTCCAAGTATAGGTGACAACCCTGCTGACTAAGTATCTCCAAGTATAGGTGACAGCCCTGCTGACTAAGTATCTCCAAGTATAGGTGACAACCCTGCTGACTAAGTATCTCCAAGTATAGGTGACAACCCTGCTGACTAAGTATCTCCAAGTATAGGTGACAACCCTGCTGACTAAGTATCTCCAAGTATAGGTGACAACCCTGCTGACTAAGTATCTCCAAGTTTTGGTGACAGCCCTGCTGACTAAGTATCTCCAAGTATAGGTGACAACCCTGCTGACTAAGTATCTCCAAGTATAGGTGACAACCCTGCTGACTAAGTATCTCCAAGTATAGGTGACAGCCCTGCTGACTAAGTATCTCCAAGTATAGGTGACAACCCTGCTGACTAAGTATCTCCAAGTATAGGTGACAACCCTGCTGACTAAGTATCTCCAAGTATAGGTGACAACCCTGCTGACTAAGTATCTCCAAGTATAGGTGACAACCCTGCTGACTAAGTATCTCCAAGTATAGGTGACAACCCTGCTGACTAAGTATCTCCAAGTATAGGTGACAACCCTGCTGACTAAGTATCTCCAAGTATAGGTGACAACCCTGCTGACTAAGTATCTCCAAGTATAGGTGACAACCCTGCTGACTATAAGTATCTCCAAGTATAGGTGACAACCCTGCTAACTAAGTATCTCCAAGTATAGGTGACAACCCTGCTGACTAAGTATCTCCAAGTATAGGTGACAACCCTGCTGACTAAGTATCTCCAAGTATAGGTGACAACCCTGCTGACTAAGTATCTCCAAGTATAGGTGACAACCCTGCTGGCTAAGTATCTCCAAGTATAGGTGACAGCCCTGCTAACTAAGTATCTCCAAGTATAGGTGACAACCCTGCTGACTATAAGTATCTCCAAGTATAGGTGACAGCCCTGCTGACTAAGTATCTCCAAGTATAGGTGACAGCCCTGCTGACTAAGTATCTCCAAGTATAGGTGACAGCCCTGCTGACTAAGTATCTCCAAGTATAGGTGACAACCCTGCTAACTAAGTATCTCCAAGTATAGGTGACAACCCTGCTGACTAAGTATCTCCAAGTATAGGTGACAACCCTGCTGACTAAGTATCTCCAAGTATAGGTGACAGCCCTGCTGACTAAGTATCTCCAAGTATAGGTGACATCCCTGCTGACTAAGTATCTCCAAGTATAGGTGACAACCCTGCTGACTAAGTATCTCCAAGTATAGGTGACAGCCCTGCTGACTAAGTATCTCCAAGTATAGGTGACAACCCTGCTGGCTAAGTATCTCCAAGTATAGGTGACAACCCTGCTGACTATAAGTATCTCCAAGTATAGGTGACAACCCTGCTAACTAAGTATCTCCAAGTATAGGTGACATCCCTGCTGACTAAGTATCTCCAAGTATAGGTGACAACCCTGCTGGCTAAGTATCTCCAAGTATAGGTGACAACCCTGCTGACTAAGTATCTCCAAGTATAGGTGACAACCCTGCTAACTAAGTATCTCCAAGTATAGGTGACAGCCCTGCTGGCTAAGTATCTCCAAGTATAGGTGACAACCCTGCTGACTAAGTATCTCCAAGTATAGGTGACAACCCTGCTGACTAAGTATCTCCAAGTATAGGTGACAACCCTGCTGACTAAGTATCTCCAAGTATAGGTGACAGCCCTGCTGACTAAGTATCTCCAAGTATAGGTGACAGCCCTGCTGACTAAGTATCTCCAAGTATAGGTGACAGCCCTGCTGACTAAGTATCTCCAAGTATAGGTGACAACCCTGCTGGCTAAGTATCTCAAAGTATAGGTGACAACCCTGCTGACTATAAGTATCTCCAAGTATAGGTGACAACCCTGCTAACTAAGTATCTCCAAGTATAGGTGACATCCCTGCTGACTAAGTATCTCCAAGTATAGGTGACAACCCTGCTGACTAAGTATCTCCAAGTATAGGTGACAACCCTGCTGACTAAGTATCTCCAAGTATAGGTGACAGCCCTGCTGACTAAGTATCTCCAAGTATAGGTGACAACCCTGCTGACTAAGTATCTCCAAGTATAGGTGACAGCCCTGCTGACTAAGTATCTCCAAGTATAGGTGACAACCCTGCTGACTAAGTATCTCCAAGTATAGGTGACAGCCCTGCTGACTAAGTATCTCCAAGTATAGGTGACAACCCTGCTGACTAAGTATCTCCAAGTATAGGTGACAGCCCTGCTAACTAAGTATCTCCAAGTATAGGTGACAACCCTGCTGACTAAGTATCTCCAAGTATAGGTGACAACCCTGCTGACTATAAGTATCTCCAAGTATAGGTGACAACCCTGCTGGCTAAGTATCTCCAAGTATAGGTGACAACCCTGCTGGCTAAGTATCTCCAAGTATAGGTGACAACCCTGCTGACTATAAGTATCTCCAAGTATAGGTGACAACCCTGCTAACTAAGTATCTCCAAGTATAGGTGACATCCCTGCTGGCTAAGTATCTCCAAGTATAGGTGACAACCCTGCTGACTAAGTATCTCCAAGTATAGGTGACAACCCTGCTGACTATAAGTATCTCCAAGTATAGGTGACAACCCTGCTGACTAAGTATCTCCAAGTATAGGTGACAACCCTGCTGGCTAAGTATCTCCAAGTATAGGTGACAACCCTGCTGACTAAGTATCTCCAAGTATAGGTGACAGCCCTGCTAACTAAGTATCTCCAAGTATAGGTGACAGCCCTGCTAACTAATTATCTCCAAGTATAGGTGACAACCCTGCTGACTAAGTATCTCCAAGTATAGGTGACAGCCCAATGTGAGACCTTTCGGTGCAAAGCCCATCACACCTATTTGTAAAGGAATCGCTTATTGTTATGTAGGACGCTGAAATGGATTGCCTCTGTTATTTCAATGTAGTGTACATAGAATTGTACATTCAAAATGCGGCAAGGGGAGAGGGTGTGTTAGTATGTACTGTATAATTATACATATAAAGATCTGTTTAGAGGGGGGGGGGCAGAGGCTACGAAAATTCTTGGGTTCATTTTATCGGGGGGGGGGGGGATGAAATATTTTGAGAGCGCAAAGGCAGGATGGGGGTGCTGCGAAAAAAATGACCATAATATTTTCTCACATTTCTCTATTTGACTTCTTCACTTGCCTACTCATGGAGTTCACATGATGACATGATTTTTCTACAGATGATCTTTGTAGGACATGATCTTTCGGTAGCATCTCTTTTCTATGTCTTTAATTTCTCAGCAAATCTACTGTGGAAGTCAGCAGTGTCTCATAAGTACATTGAATTTCTCTCCAAATCTACTATGGAAGTCAATCTCTCATAAGTACATTTATATAATGGATGTTATAAGAGAGCGCATGACCTTATTTTCGAACCAAGAGTAAATTTTGTCGTTCCATATTGGCTTCAGCTAGCTTTGACCGTTCTGCTGTTGCCTTTGTAAGTCTGATAAGAATTTCAGATTTGGAGCCTTAATCAGTTATTCTTGCCCCAATGTACTTGAAAGTTATAACTGATCTAAGCGTTTGTCCAATTGTTTTGACCTCTGTTTAGATATTATTGCCAGGTGGTGTTGGTCACCAGTTCGGTCATTCCTGCATAGTACTCAATCTTTATTGCATAACAATATGTCATAGCAGGCGTGGTAAAAAGCATACAAAAATAACATACAAAAATAACATACAGAATAACATACAAAAATAAAGTGAATACAATACAGTCATGTGACCTCCATGCTATAGTCTGCATGGGTTCTGTCATGTGACCTCCATGCTATAGTCTGCATGGGTTCTGTCATGTGACTCAAACAAGCAAGTGTTCCTGCTGATTTCTTTTCCAAGCCAGCAATGTCATCAGTTGAGTGAAGGTTTTGTAATTTTTGCGCTTCCAATGCTGAGTATTATCTTGTTCTTCCAAGGTATTAGGCATGATCCTTTCGAAATATTGTTGAAAAGCAGCCATTACGCTATTTGATTTGCATCTATAAATTGTAAGTTGTTTTATTTGACAGTAACACCACAGAGGGCGATATTATTTGGTCAGCACAACCGTGTACAGCGTACCGACACTTTGTGTGTCAGATAGAGGGTATGTATAAATCCGTAGACATGTCATATCAGACTTAGAATGAGAGTAAGTATATAGGTATGACTTAGATCAGAGTAAGTATATAGGAATGACTTAGATGAGAGTAAGTATATAGGAATGACTTAGATCAGAGAAAGTATATAGGAATGACTTAGATCAGAGTAAGTATATAGGAATGACGTAGATCAGAGAAAGTATATAGGAATGACTTAGATCAGAGTAAGTATATAGGAATGACTTAGATCAGAGTAAGTATATAAGAATGACGTAGATGAGAGTAAGTATATAGGAATGACTTAGATCAGAGTAAGTATATAGGAATGACTTAGATCAGAGTAAGTATATAAGAATGACTTAGATCAGAGTAAGTATATAAGAATGACTTAGATCAGAGTAAGTATATAGGAATGATTTAGATCAGAGTAAGTATATAGGAATGACTTAGATGAGAGTAAGTATATAAGAATGACGTAGATGAGAGTAAGTATATAGGAATGACTTAGATCAGAGTAAGTATATAGGAATGACGTAGATCAGAGTTAAGTATATAGGGATGACTTAGATCAGAGTAAGTATATAGGAATGACTTAGATGAGAGTAAGTATATAGGAATGACTTAGATCAGAGTAAGTATATAGGAATGACTTAGATCAGAGTAGGTATATAGGAATGTCTTAGATCAGATTAAGTATATAGGAATGACTTAGATCAGATTAAGTATATAGGATTGACTTAGATCAGAGTAAGTATATAGGAATGACGTAGATCAGAGTAAGTATATAGGAATGACTTATTTCAGATTAAGTATATAGGAATGACTTAGATCAGAGTAAGTATATAGGAATGACTTAGATCAGATTAAGTATATAGGAATGACTTAGATCAGAGTAAGTATATACGAATGACTTAGAGCATAGTAAGTATATAGGAATGACGTAGATCAGGGTAAGTATATAGGAAAGACATAGATCTGGGTAAGTATATAGGAATGACGTAGATCAGGGTAAGTATATAGGAATGACGTAGATCAGAGTAAGTATATAGGAATGACGTAGATCAGAGTAAGTATATAGGAAAGACGTAGATCAGAGTAAGTACATAAGAATGACTTAGAGCATAGTAAGTATATAGGAATGACGTAGATCAGGGTAAGTATATAGGAATGACTTAGATCAGAGTAAGTATATAGGAATGACGTAGATCAGAGTAAGTATATAGGAATGACTTAGATCAGAGTTAAGTATATAGGAAAGACGTAGATCAGAGTAAGTATATAGGAATGACTTAGAGCATAGTAAGTATATAGGAATGACTTAGATCAGAGTTAAGTATATAGGAAAGACGTAGATCAGAGTAAGTATATAGGAAATACGTAGATCAGAGTAAGTATATAGGAAAGACGTAGATCAGAGTAAGTATATAGGAATGACTTAGATCAGAGTTAAGTATATAGGGATGACTTAGATCAGAGTAAGTATATAGGAATGACGTAGATCAGAATAAGTATATAGGAATGACTTAGATCAGAGTTAAGTATATAGGGATGACTTAGATCAGAGTAAGTATATAGGAATGACGTAGATCAGAGTAAGTATATAGGAATGACTTAGATCAGAGTAAGTATATAGGAAAGACGTAGATCAGAGTAAGTATATCAGAATGACTTAGATCAGAGTAAGTATATAGGAATGACTTAGATCAGAGTAAGTATATAGGAATGACTTAGATCAGAGTAAGTATATCAGAATGACTTAGATCAGAGTAAGTTTATAGGATTGACTTAGATCAGAGTAAGTATATAGGAATGACTTAGATCAAGGTAAGTATATAGGAAAGACTTAGATCAGGGTAAGTATATAGGAATGACTTAGATCAGAGTGAGTATATAAGAATGACTTAGATAAGAGTAAGTATATAGGAATGACGTAGATCACAGTGAGTATATAGGAATGACTTAGATCAGAGTAAGTATATAGGAATGACGTAGATCAGAGGAAGTATATAGGAATGACTTAGATCAGAGTAAGTATATAGGAATGACTTAGATCAGAGAAAGTATATAGTAATGACGTAGATCACAGTAAGTATATAGGAATGACTTAGATCAGAGTATGTATATAGGAATGACTTAGATCAGAGTAAGTATATAAGAATGACTTAGATCGGATTAAGTATATAGGAATGACGTAGATCAGGGTAATATATAGTAATAACTTTTATCAGGGTAATATATAGGAATGACGTAGATGAGAGTAAGTATATAAGAATGTCTTAGATCAGATTAAGTATATAGGAATGACTTAGATCAGAGTAAGTATATTTGAATGACGAAGATCAGAGTAAGTATATAGTAATGACTTAGATCAGAGTAAGTATATAGGAATGACTTAGATGAGAGTAAGTAAATAGGAATGACGTAGATGAGAGTAAGTATATAGGAAAGACTTAGATCAGGGTAAGTATATAGGAATGTCTTAGATCAGAGTGAGTATATAAGAATGACTTAGATAAGAGTAAGTATATAGGAATGACGTAGATCACAGTGAGTATATAGGAATGACTTAGATCAGAGTAAGTATATAGGAATGACGTAGATCAGAGGAAGTATATAGGAATGACTTAGATCAGAGTAAGTATATAGGAATGACTTAGATCAGAGAAAGTATATAGTAATGACGTAGATCACAGTAAGTATATAGGAATGACTTAGATCAGAGTATGTATATAGGAATGACTTAGATCAGAGTAAGTATATAAGAATGACTTAGATCGGATTAAGTATATAGGAATGACGTAGATCAGGGTAATATATAGTAATAACTTTTATCAGGGTAATATATAGGAATGACGTAGATGAGAGTAAGTATATAAGAATGTCTTAGATCAGATTAAGTATATAGGAATGACGTAGATCAGAGTAAGTATATTTGAATGACGAAGATCAGAGTAAGTATATAGGAATGACTTAGATCAGAGTAAGTATATAGGAATGACTTAGATTAGAGTAAGTAAATAGGAATGACGTAGATGAGAGTAAGTATATAGGAATGACGTAGATGAGAGTAAGTATATAGGAATGTCTTAGATCAGATTAAGTATATAGGAATGACTTAGAGCAGAGTAAGTATATAGGAATGACTTAGATCAAGGTAAGTATATAGGAATGACGTAGATCAGAGTAAGTATATAGGAATGTCTTAGATCAGATTAAGTATATAGGAATGACTTAGAG
Organism: Glandiceps talaboti; assembly: GCF_964340395.1. Taxonomy (NCBI): domain Eukaryota; kingdom Metazoa; phylum Hemichordata; class Enteropneusta; family Spengelidae; genus Glandiceps; species Glandiceps talaboti. The sequence continues at coordinate 1,790,829 of NC_135565.1, read as the reverse complement.
CAGAGTAAGTATATAGGAATGACTTAGATCAGAGTAAGTATATAGGAATGACAGATCAGATTAAGTATATAGGAATGACTTAGATGAGAGTAAGTATATAGGAATGACGTAGGTCAGAGTAAGTATATAGGAATGACGTAGATCAGAGTAAGTATATAGGAATGACTTAGATGAGAGTAAGTATATAGGGATGACTTAGATCAGAGTAAGTATATATGAATGACGTAGATCAGAGTAAGTATATAGGAATGACTTAGATCAGAGTGAGTATATAAGAATGACTTAGATAAGAGTAAGTATATATGAATGACTTAGATCAGAGTAAGTATATAGGAATGACTTAGATCAGAGTAAGTATATAGGAATGACGTAGATCAGAGTAAGTATATATGAATGACGTAGATCAGAGTAAGTATATAGGAATGACTTATTTCAGAGTGAGTATATAAGAATGACTTAGATCAGAGTAAGTATATAGGAATGACTTAGATCAGAGTAAGTATATAGGAATGACTTAGATCAGAGAAAGTATATAGGAATGACGTAGGTCAGAGTAAGTATATAGGAATGACGTAGATCAGAGTAAGTATATAGGAATGACTTAGATCAGAGAAATTATATAGGAATGACTTAGATCAGAGTAAGTATATAGGAATGACTTAGATCAGAGTAAGTATATAGGAATGACTTAGATCAGAGAAATTATATAGGAATGACTTAGATCAGAGTAAGTATATAGGAATGACTTAGATCAGAGTAAGTATATAGGAATGACTTAGATCAGAGTAAGTATATAGGAATGACTTAGATCAGAGTAAGTATATAGGAATGACTTAGATGAGAGTAAGTATATAGGAATGACTTAGATCAGATTAAGTATATAGGAATGACGTAGATCAGAGTAAGTATATAGGAATGACTTAGATCAGAGTAAGTATATATATATGACGTAAATCAGAGTGAGTATATAGGAATGACTTAGATCAGAGTAAGTATATTGGAATGACTTAGATCAGAGTAAGTATATAGGAATGACTTAGATGAGAGTAAGTATATAGGGATGACTTAGATCAGAGTAAGTATATAGGAATGACTTAGATCAGAGTAAGTGTATAGGAATGATTTAGATCAGAGTAAGTATATAGGAATGACTTAGATCAGAGTAAGTATATAGGAATGACGTAGATCAGAGTCAGTATATAGGAATGACTTAGATCAGAGTAAAGATATAGGAATGACTTAGATCAGAGTAAGTATATAGGAATGACTTAGATCAGAGTAAGTATATAGGAATGACTTAGATCAGAGTAAGTATATAGGAATGACTTAGATCAGAGTAAGTATATAGGAATGACTTAGAGTAGAGTATGTATATAGGAATGACTTAGATCAGAGTAAGTATATAGGAATGACTTAGATCAGAGTAAGTATATAGGAATGACTTAGAGTAGAGTAAGTATATAGGAATATGTCAGTGGTAGTTTTCCAATCTTAGACGCTTTAAAGCTGCACTAGCTATAATCCTATTAAATCTGATGTGGTGAAAGTGGCTAAATGTCTTTATTTACATCTATATTGTAAATCTGATGTGTTGAAAGTGGCTAAATGTCTTTATTTACATCTACATTGTAAATCTGATGTGGTGAAAGTGGCTAAATGTCTTTATTTACATCTATATTGTAAATCTGATGTTTTGAAAGTGGCTAGATGTCTTTATTTACATCTATATTGTAAATCTGATGTTTTGAAAGTGGCTAAATGTCTTTATTAGTCCTCGCCGGATGTAGTCCGGGACGGGGACTTATGGATTGGGTTCCGTCTGTCCGTCCGTCCGTCCTTCGTCCGTCCACAGCCGTTCCTTGGAGATGCCTTGACCAATTTTTTTCAAACTTGGTACAGGGGCAACATACTTTGGCATACATATGCACGTCAATTTGTTTTATGATACGATCCAATATGGCTGCCTAGCAGCCATTTTGTTTGCGAATTTTCCCTGTCCAAAGCCATAACTCAGACATGCTTGAACAGATCTCATTCAAAGTTGGTATTAGCACAGTGTTCTATGACATACATGTGCATATCCATTTTCGTCATGATACAATTCGATATGGCTGCCTGGCAGCCATTTTGTTTGCGAATTTTCCATGTCCAAAGCCATAACTCAGACATGCTTGAACAGATCTCATTCAAAGTTGGTATTAGGACAGTGTTCTATGACATACATGTGCATATTCATTGTTGTTGTGATACGGTCTAATATGGCTGCCTGGCAGCCATTTTGTTTGCGAATTTTCCATGTCCAAAGCCATAACTCAGACACGCTTGAACAGATCTTATTCAAAGTTGGTATTAGCACAGTGTCCTGTGACATACATGTGCACATTCATTTTCGTCGTGATACAATCCGATATGGCTGCCTGGTAGCCATTTTATTGGCACAGTTTTCATGTCCAAAGCCATAACTCAGACATGCTTGAACAGATCAGTAGTGATATCAAAAACAACCATATGAGGCCAAACAACATTAACCAGGTTTGAAAATGACAACATAAACTGCCAGTTCCTTAAAACCCAATCATAGCGGGGACTATGTCATTTTCAATGACTTGTTTTCATCTATATTGTAAATCTGATGTGTTGAAAGTGGCTAAATGTCTTTATTTACATCTACATTGTAAATCTGATGTGGTGAAAGTGGCTAGATGTCTTTTATTTACACCTACATCTTTTGTGTATTTCCATCGCTTTGTGCCATTGTTTGTTGTGATAGTTGCCTTCGAAGGTGGCGATCACCTAGAACAACAAAAATCGAAAACAAACGGGACTAAAGGGATTTAAAGAAATTTAACCGCTTTCACCACATCAGATTTTAATCAAATTGCACTAGTTACAACTATAGACCTTTTTTCAAAAAAATACAATAACTTACTTCACAATTTTGTAGACGTGAAGTGTATTGAATCACCTATAGATAAATATGTACTTGTGTGTCCACACATAACACAAATATAATTGATTTGTGTTTTATAGTATGTAGAACCCTAAATTCGGTGCATCCAATAACCAGAACAAATTTACCTAGCTTGTGACCAGATATTGAATATTTAATGATCACTGCCATATATGGGTATCGAGGCTATTTATTTATTTAAACTTTATTTAAAGAGGGTTAAGAATCATACAGATAACCTGGTTAGCTAAAAGCTAGACTTCCTCAGGGCCCTCTAAAAGACAACAAAACAGGATAAGTAAAACACAGACAGAAATATAAATATAAGACAAATACAATATACGGGATCAATAAAACTGACAGAAACACTCATTTAAAATATGTTTCTATAAAAGTAGTCTTAAAAGCACTTAAAGACGATGAACTCTGATTTTTTTCGGTATTAAAAGCTTATTAAATGTGATTGTCATTAATTTGGTTGTAGAGACATATAGAACATTGTTTTGGTTGCTGAGTCTGGTATTGTGGAATGATACATTATTGATCCTAGTAAACATGTCTGAAATATATTGAGGTGTCAAATTGTTAAGTGTTTTGTAAACATGGCAACTGAATTACCCTATACAGTATTACAGTAGTCAATGTGTGGTTGAATGAAAGCTTTGTAAAACATTGTACTGGTTTCAGTCGGCAAGTAACAATTTATTCTAGGCAGTAGGGCAATACTTGTACTTATTTTTGTTGATACCTTGTTTACGTGGTCTTTCCACGTAAGATGCTGGTCAATAGTAATCCCCAAAAGTCTGCCAGACTTGATTGATTTAAGTGAGCTATTATTGTATCTCACATCAAGTGTGTATCTTTAGGAAGTCTAGCAAGTCTGTGCCTAGTACCTATTAGCATAGTCTTGGTTTTATCTGCATTAATCACCATTTTATTGTCTCTACACCAGGTGCTTACATTTTTCATAGCAGTGTTTAGCTTTTGTTCAATTTCACAGAGTTTAGCACCCCTTTCACTAATATTGGTATCATCAGCAAACATATCTACATTTGTACTTACACTTAGTAGCATGTCGTTCATGAACACTATGAATAATAGTGGGCCTAGCATACTACCCTGGAGAACTCCATGACTTACATCATTTACATTAGAGGAGATCCCCTTATAAGACACAAATTGTTTTCTGTTTTTCAAGTAAGTAGTAAACCAGTCAATAGTATTATTACACTTGTAAGTAGTAAGCCAGTCAATAGTATTGTTTTTACACTTGTAAGTAGTAAACCAGTCAATAGTATTATCATTAAACTTGTAAGTAGTAAACCAGTCAATAGTATTGTTATTACACTTGTAAGTAGTAAACCAGTCAATAGTATTGTTATTACACTTGTAAGTAGTAAACCAGTCAATATTATTGTTATTACACTTGTAAGTAGTAAACCAGTCAATAGTATTGTTATTACACTTGTAAGTAGTAAACCAGTCAATATTATTGTTATTACACTTGTAAGTAGCAAACCAGTCAATATTATTGTTATTACACTTGTAAGTAGTAAACCAGTCAATAGTATTGTTATTACACTTGTAAGTAGCAAACCAGTCAATAGTATTGTTATTACACTTGTAAGTAGCAAACCAGTCAATAGTATTGTTATTACACTTGTAAGTAGTAAACCAGTCAATAGTATTGTTATTACACTTGTAAGTAGTAAACCAGTCAATAGTATTGTTATTACACTTGTAAGTAGTAAACCAGTCAATAGTATTATCATTAAACTTGTAAGTAGTAAACCAGTCAATAGTATTGTTATTACACTTGTAAGTAGTAAACCAGTCAATAGTATTGTTATTACACTTGTAAGTAGTAAACCAGTCAATAGTATTGTTATTACACTTGTAAGTAGTAAACCAGTCAATAGTATTTTTTTTACTCTTGTACATTCTAGATAAACTAGTAGGACGATTTAATCAGAACCAAGCATTGCTAAAGATCTAAATAAAATAAACCATTAATTAATATGCACTATGTATTTGATAAGTAACATTTTTAATTAATATGCACTATGTATTTGATAAGTAACATTTTTAATTAATATGCACTATGTATTTGATAAGTAACATTTTTAATTAATATGCACTATGTATTTGATAAGTAACATTTTTAATTAATATGCACTATGTATTTGATAAGTAACATTTTTAATTAATATGCACTATGTATTTGATAAGTAACATTTTTAATTAATATGCACTATGTATTTGATAAGTAACATTTTTAATTAATATGCACTATGTATTTGATAAGTAACATTTTTAATTAATGTATATGTATATTTAATTGATGAAAAGTACCCCCGTTGCAGCCAGTGATGACCAATATGAAATTTTTCTTTCAGGTACCTGTTACCCTAATTTCAATTGTGACAATGGTCGATGTATACCAAGTGCATGGCAATGTGATGGCGTCAGTGATTGTGCTGATGGCAGTGATGAAGTGCAATGTAAGTTAAATGAATGGTTTACACATATGCAAGAATTATTCAAATCTTACATATTTAGGGAAACTTGGGCACCATACCGAAAGAAGGTTGATCTAGTTTTACATATTTGGAGAAAATAAGAGATGTTATGTGTTACTGTAAGTTTTATACTTAAACCTGCACTTGCTGCAACTGGGACAATTTCCATGGAACATGGAATGTTTACTATTCACGTATTGAGGTTGTCGAAGCCACATGTGCACATCAGGGTACTCAAAACATGGAATGTTTACTATTCACGTATTGAGGTTAATTGTCGAAGCCACATGTGCACGTTGGGGTACTCAAAACATGGAATGTTTACTATTCACGTATTGAGGTTGTCGAAGCCACATGTGCACGTCGGGGTACTCAAAACATGGAATGTTTACTATTCACGTATTGAGGTTGTCGAAGCCACATGTGCACGTCGGGGTACTCAAAACATGGAATGTTTACTATTCACGTATTGAGGTTGTCGAAGCCACATGTGCACGTCGGGGTACTCAAAACATGGAATGTTTACTATTTAACAAGGGACAGAAAGGAAAACCCGTGGCTACAACAAAACAGATCAAACAGATATTCTTTGAGATTATACACGATTCTGGAAAACCACTAATCGTTTAATTTAGTGTCAAACGTAACTCTTGTTTGTAAATATCTAAAAATATATGCACAGTGCACGACCACTGATCGCATGATTCTGCAAACTATGAATACTCGCATTTGTCTAAGCCCATTGAATCATATTTTGAGCATTATGACATGAAACTGATTTCATATAATTATGATACTCTACATCGTGTAAAGAATAATTGGGTTCTATTGTGCTATCACTGCATTATATACATCATAGCCTACACCAGGAGCCTACACCTAGCCACATATTCCATATCCTGGTTACGATAATAGATATATTGTATACAAATTAGTTGAAATGTAAAACCAGTGCCAATGTATGATAGTAGTTGGATTCAAATTGATTGGTCTATAGGTGGATTCACTTTGATTGGTCTATAGGTGGATTTACTTTGATGGGTATCTAGGTGGATTCACTTTGATGGGTCTATAAGTGGATTCACTTTGATGGGTATCTAGGTGGATTCACTTTGATGGGTCTATAAGTGGATTCACTTTGATGGGTATCTAGGTGGATTCACTTTGATGGGTATCTAGGTGGATTCACTTTGATGGGTCTATAGGTGGATTTACTTTGATGGGTCTATAGGTGGATTCACTTTGATGGGTCTATAAGTGGATTCACTTTGATAGGTCTATAGGTGGATTTACTTTGATGGGTCTATAGGTGGATTTACTTTGATTGGTCTATAGGTGGATTCCCTTTGATGGGTCTATAGGTGGATTCACTTTGATTGATCTATAGGTGGATTCACTTTGATTGGTCTATAGGTGCATTCACTTTGATGGGTCTATAGGTGGATTTACTTTGATTGGTCTATAGGTGGATTCACTTTGATGGGTCTATAGGTGCAATCACTTTGATTGGTCTATAGGTGGATTTACTTTTATTGGTCTATAAGTGGATTCACTTTGATTGGTCTATAGGTGGATTTACTTTGATGGGTATCTAGGTGGATTCACTTTGATGGGTCTATAAGTGGATTCACTTTGATGGGTATCTAGGTGGATTCACTTTGATGGGTCTATAAGTGGATTCACTTTGATGGGTATCTAGGTGGATTCACTTTGATGGGTATCTAGGTGGATTCACTTTGATGGGTCTATAGGTGGATTTACTTTGATGGGTCTATAGGTGGATTCACTTTGATGGGTATCTAGGTGGATTCACTTTGATGGGTATCTAGGTGGATTCACTTTGATAGGTCTATAAGTGGATTCACTTTGATGGGTCTATAAGTGGATTCACTTTGATAGGTCTATAGGTGGATTTACTTTGATTGGTCTATAGGTGGATTTACTTTGATTGGTCTATAGGTGGATTCCCTTTGATGGGTCTATAGGTGGATTCACTTTGATTGATCTATAGGTGGATTCACTTTGATTGGTCTATAGGTGCATTCACTTTGATGGGTCTATAGGTGGATTTACTTTGATTGGTCTATAGGTGGATTCACTTTGATGGGTCTATAGGTGCAATCACTTTGATTGGTCTATAGGTGGATTCACTTTGATAGGTCTATAGGTGGATTTACTTTGATTGGTCCATAGGTGCATTCACTTTGATGGGTCTATAGGTGGATTCACTGTAATCGGTCTATAGGTGGATTCACTTTGATTGGTCTATAGGTGGATTCACTTTGATTGGTCTATAGGTGGATTCACTTTGATTGGTCTATAGGTGGATTCACTTTGATGGGTCTATAGGTGGATTCACTTTGATGGGTCTATAGGTGGATTCACTTTGATTGGTCTATAGGTGGATTGCCTTTGATCAGTCTATAGGTGTATTTAGTTTGGATGGCCTATAAGTGGATTCCTTTTGATTGGTCTATAGGTCGATTCACTGTAATCGGTCTATAGGTGGATTCACTTTGATTGGTCTATAGGCGGATTCACTTTGATCAGTCTATAGGTGGATTTAATTTGATTGGTCTATTGGTGGATTCCCCTTGATGGATCTGTAGATGGCTTCACTTTCATGGGTCTATATGGGGATGCACTTTGATTGGTTTACAGGTGGATTCACTTTGATTGGTATCTAGGTGGATTCACTTTGATGGGTCTATAAGTGGATTCACTTTGATGGGTATCTAGGTGGATTCACTTTGATGGGTATCTAGGTGGATTCACTTTGATGGGTCTATAAGTGGATTCACTTTGATGAGTATCTAGGTGGATTCCCTTTGATTGGTATCTAGGTGGATTCACTTTGATGGGTCTATAAGTGGATTCACTTTGATGAGTATCTAGGTGGATTCACTTCGATTGGTCTATAAGTGGATTCAGTTTGATGGGTATCTAGTTGGATTCACTTTGATGGGTCTATAGGTGGATTTACTTTGATTGGTCTATAGGTAGATTCACTTTGATTGGTCTATAGGTGGATTCACTTTGATTGATCTATAGGTGGATTCCCTTTGATCAGTCTATAGGTGGATTCACTTTGATCAGTCTATAGGTGGATAACCTTTTGATTGGTCTATAGGTGGATTCACTGTAATCGGTCTATAGGTGGATTCACTTTGATTGGTCTATAGGTGGATTCCCTTTGATCAGTCTATAGTTGGATTTACTTTGATGGGTATCTAGGTGGATTCACTTTGATAGGTCTATAAGTGGATTAACTTTGATGGGTCTATAGGTGCATTCACTTTGATGGGTCTATAAGTGGATTCACTTTGATGGGTATCTAGGTGGATTCACTTTGATGGGCATCTAGGTGGATTCACTTTGATAGGTCTATAAGTGGATTCACTTTGATGGGTATCTAGGTGGATTCACTTTGATGGGTATCTAGGTGGATTCACTTTGATGGGTCTATAAGTGGATTCACTTTGATAGGTCTATAAGTGGATTCACTTTGATGGGTATCTAGGTGGATTCACTTTGATGGGTATCTAGGTTGATTCACTTTGGGCTATAGGTGGATTCATTTTGATTGGTCTATAGGTGGATTCCCTTTGATTGGCTTATAGGTAGATTCACTTTGATTGGTCTATAGGTGGATTCCCTTTGATCAGTCTATAGGTGGATTTACTTTGATGGGTCTATAGGTGGATAACCTTTTGATTGGTTTATAGGTGGATTCACTGTAATCGGTCTATAGGTGGATTCACTTTGATGGGTCTATAGGTGGATAACCTTTATGGGTCTATAGGTGGATTCACTTTGATGGGTCTATAGGTGGATAACCTTTATGGGTCTATAGGTGGATTCACTTTGATGGGTATCTAGGTGGATTCACTTTGATGGGCCTATAAGTGGATTCACTTTGATGGGTGTCTAGGTGGATTCACTTTGATGGGTATCTAGGTGGATTCACTTTGATGGGTCTATTAGTGGATTCACTTTGATGGGTATTTAGGTGGATTCACTTTGATGGGTATCTAGGTGGATTCACTTTGATGGGTCTATAAGTGGATTCACTTTGATGGGTCTATAAGTGGCTTCACTTTGATGGGTATCTAGGTGGATTCACTTTGATGGGTATCTAGGTGGATTCACTTTGATGGGTCTATAAGTGGATTCACTCTGATGGGTCTATAAGTGGATTCACTTTGATGGGTATCTAGATGGTTTCAATTTGATGGGTATCTAGGTGCATTCACTTTGATGGGTCTATAAGTGGATTCACTTTGATGGGTATCTAGGTGGATTCACTTTGATGGGTCTATAAGTGGATTCACTTTGATGGGTATCTAGGTGGATTCACTTTGATGGGTATCTAGGTGGATTCACTTTGATGGGTATCTAGGTGGCTTCACTTTGGGCTATAGGTGGATTCATTTTGATTCATCTATAGGTGGATTCCCTTTGATTGGCTTATAGGTGGATTCACTTTGATTGGTCTATAGGTGGATTCACTTTGATATGTCTATAGGTGGATTCAGTTTGTCTATAGGGGGTGTACGGTTTACTGCATAAGTGGTGAATGGAGTCACTTTGATTGGTCTATAGGTGGGTGTACAGTTTACTGCTTAAATGGTGAATGTTTAAACAGTACACATCGCTGTAATGGTCAGGGTGACTGTGATAAAGCAAGTGATGAAACCGGATGTCCAGGTATGTCGTTTCAATAATTAGTTGTACAGCTAACAAATGATGGCAAAGTAAATTATCATAAATAGTTAGCCAATATAAGTAATTGAATATTCATGAAAGTATACCAAAACAATTTGAATATTTTACACATTACACTCTTCATTTTTATGAAATTACTAATATAACATAATGTAATGTAACATAATGTATTAAATGTAATGCAATGTGTAATGTAATATAATGTAATGTAATGTAACATAATGTAATTTTAAGTTAATTGTTAATATGTAACATTTAAGTAAAATGTTCCTTCACCACTTCGTTTTAAGGAACCATGGGATGTGTATTTTGTATTAGTTTTCTTTACAAGTGACATTGACAAGTCATTAGCCAATACATAAAATAGACTTATACATAAAACAGACTGTATATAAAACAAATTTGTACATAAAACAGACATATACATAAAACAGACATATACATAAAACAGACATATACATAAAACAGACATATACATAAAACAGACATATACATAAAACAGATTTGTACATAAAACAGATTTGTACACAAAACATACATATACATAAAACAGACATATACATAAAACAGACTTGTACATAAAATAGACATATACATAAAACATACATATACATAAAACAGACATATACATAAAACAGATTTGTACATAAAACAGATTTGTACACAAAACATACATATACATAAAACAGACATATACATAAAACAGACATATACATAAAACATACATATACATAAAATAGACATATACATAAAACATACATATACATAAAACAGACTTGTACATAAAATAGACATATACATAAAATATACATATACATAAAACAGACATATACATAAAACAGACATACATAAAACAGATTTGTACATAAAACATACAATATACATAAAACATACATATACATAAAACATACATATACATAAAACAGACATATACATAAAACAGACATACATAAAACAGATTTGTACATAAAACATACAATATACATAAAACATACATATACATAAAACATACATATACATAAAACAGACATACATAAAACAGATTTGTACACAAAACATACAATATACATAAAACATACATATACATAAAACAGACATATACATAAAACAGACATACATAAAACAGATTTGTACACAAAACATACATATACATAAAACATACATATACATAAAACAGACATATACATAAAACAGACTTGTACATAAAACAGATTTGTACATAAAACAGATTTGTACACAAAACATACATATACATAAAACAGACATACATAAAACAGACATATACATAAAACAGACTTGTACATATACATAAAACAGATTTGTACATAAAATAGACATACATAAAACAGATTTGTACATAAAACAGATTTTTACACAAAACATACATATACATAAAACAGACATATACATAAAACAGACTTGTACATAAAACAGACATATACATAAAACAGATTTGTACATAAAACAGACATATACATAAAACATACATATACATAAAACAGACATATACATAAAACAGACATATACATAAAACAGACATATACATAAAACAGACATATACATAAAACAGACTTGTACATAAAACAGACATATACATAAAACATACATATACATAAAACATACATATACATAAAACAGACATACATAAAACAGATTTGTACACAAAACATACATATACATAAAACAGACATATACATAAAACAGACATATACATAAAACAGACTTGTACATAAAATAGACATATACATAAAACATACATATACATAAAACAGACATACATAAAACAGATTTGTACACAAAACATACATATACATAAAACAGACATATACATAAAATAGACTTGTACATAAAATAGACATATACATAAAATAGACATATACATAAACAGATTTGTACACAAAACATACATGTACATAAAATAGACATATACATAAAACAGACATATACATAAAACAGACAATATACATAAACAGACTTGTACATAAAACAGATTTGTACATAAAATAGATATATACATAAAATAGACATATACATAAAACATACATATACATAAAACAGACTTGTACATAAAATAGACATATACATAAAATATACATATACATAAAACATACATACATAAAACAGATGTGTACATAGAACATACATACTAGTATACAATAACAGACTTGTACATGAAATAGACATATACATAAAACATACATATACATAAAACAGACATATACATGAAACAGACTTATACATAAAACAGATTTGTACATGAAACAAATTTTTACATGCAATAAACAGAGTTTACATTATTTTTCAGATATGCCATGGAGTGATTGTTATCCAGGATTGCAATGTAAGGGAAGTGGACTGTGTTTAGATGCTATGTTGCTATGTGATGGAAATGACGACTGTGATGATGCAAGTGATGAAAATGACTGTTACTAATAATAAAACACTCTGAATCATTTATAATTCATGTCAAACATTTGAATAGTTATCTGTGTACTGTATAATTACTTGAATAGTTATCCATGTACTGTATAATTAATTGAATAGTTATCTGTGTACTGTATTATTACTTGAATAGTTATCCGTGTACTGTATATTATAATTACTTGAATAGTTATCCGTGTACTGTATAATTACTTGAATAGTTATCAATGTACTGTATAATTACCTGAATAGTTATCCGTGTACTGTATAATTACTTGAATAGTTATCCATGTACTGTATAATTACCTGAATAGTTATCCGTGTACTGTATAATTACTTGAATAGTTATCCGTGTACTGTATAATTACTTGAATAGTTATCCATGTACTGTATATTTACCTGAATAGTTATCCGTGTACTGTATAATTACTTGAATAGTTATCCATGTACTGTATATTTACCTGAATAGTTATCCGTGTACTGTATATTTACTTGAATAGTTATCCGTGTACTGTATAATTACTTGAATAGTTATCCATGTACTGTATTATTACTTGAATAGTTATCCGTGTACTGTATTATTACTTGAATAGTTATCCGTGTACTGTATAATTACTTGTCAATGAATAGTTATCCGTGTACTGTATAATTACTTGAATAGTTATCCATGTACTGTATATTTACTTGTCATGAATAGTTATCCGTGTACTGTATAATTACTTGAATAGTTATCAATGTAATGTATAATTAATTGAATAGTTATCTGTGTACAGTATTATTACTTGAATAGTTATCCGTGTACTGTATAATTACTTGAATAGTTATCCGTGTACTGTATAATTACTTGAATAGTTATCCGTGTACTGTATAATTACTTGAATAGTTATCCATGTACTGTATAATTAATTGAATAGTTATCTGTGTACTGTATTATTACTTGAATAGTTATCCATGTACTGTATAATTACTTGAATAGTTATCCATGTACTGTATAATTACTTGAATAGTTATCCGTGTACTGTATAATTACTTGAATAGTTATCCGTGTACTGTATATTTACTTGAATAGTTATCCGTGTACTTTATAATTACTTGAATAGTTATCCGTGTACTGTATAATTACTTGAATAGTTATCCATGTACTGTATAATTACTTAATAGTTATCCGTGTACTGTATTATTACTTGAATAGTTATCCGTGTACTGTATAATTACTTGAATAGTTATCCGTGTACTGTATAATTACTTGAATAGTTATCCGTGTACTGTATAATTACTTGAATAGTTATCCGTGTACTGTATTATTACTTGAATAGTTATCTGTGTACTGTATTATTACTTGAATAGTTATGCATGTACTGTATAATTACTTGAATAGTTATCCTTGTACTGTATAATTACTTGAATAGTTATCCGGGTACTGTATTATTACTTGAATAGTTATCCATGTACTGTATAATTACTTGAATAGTTATCCGTGTACTGTATATTTACTTGAATAGTTATCTGTGTACTGTATAATTACTTGAATAGTTATCCGTGTACTGTATATTTACTTGAATAGTTATCTGTGTACTGTATAATTACTTGAATAGTTATCCGTGTACTGTATAATTACTTGAATAGTTATCCGTGTACTGTATAATTACTTGAATAGTTATCCGTGTACTGTATAATTACTTGAATAGTTATCCGTGTACTGTATAATTACTTGAATAGTTATCCGTGTACTGTATAATTACTTGAATAGTTATCCGTGTACTGTATAATTACTTGAATAGTTATCTGTGTACTGTATAATTACTTGAATAGTTATCTGTGTACTGTATAATTACTTGAATAGTTATCCATGTACTGTATAATTACTTGAATAGTTATCCATGTACTGTATAATTACTTTAATAGTTATCCGTGTACTGTATAATTACTTGAATAGTTATCCATGTACTGTATATTTACTTGAATAGTTATCCATGTACTGTATAATTACTTTAATAGTTATCCATGTACTGTATAATTAATTGAATAGTTATCCATGTACTGTATAATTACTTGAATAGTTATCCGTGTACTGTATAATTACTTGAATAGTTATCCGTGTACTGTATAATTACTTGAATAGTTATCCGTGTACTGTATAATTACTTGAATAGTTATCCGTGTACTGTATAATTACTTGAATAGTTATCCATGTACTGTATAATTACTTGAATAGTTATCTGTGTACTGTATAATTACTTGAATAGTTATCCATGTACTGTATAATTACTTGAATAGTTATCCATGTACTGTATAATTACTTTAATAGTTATCCGTGTACTGTATAATTACTTGAATAGTTATCCGTGTACTGTATATTTACTTGAATAGTTATCCATGTACTGTATAATTACTTTAATAGTTATGCATGTACTGTATAATTACTTTAATAGTTATCCGTGTACTGTATATTTACTTGAATAGTTATCCTTGTACTGTATAATTACTTGAATAGTTATCCGTGTACTGTATATTTACTTGAATAGTTATGCATGTACTGTATAATTACTTGAATAGTTATCCGTGTACTGTATAATTACTTGAATAGTTATCCGTGTACTGTATAATTACTTGAATAGTTATGCATGTACTGTATAATTACTTGAATAGTTATCCGTGTACTGTATAATTACTTGAATAGTTATCCGTGTACTGTATAATTACTTGAATAGTTATCCGTGTACTGTATAATTACTTGAATAGTTATCCGTGTACTGTATAATTACTTGAATAGTTATCCGTGTACTGTATAATTACTTGAATAGTTATCTGTGTACTGTATAATTACTTGAATAGTTATCCGTGTACTGTATAATTACTTGAATAGTTATCCGTGTACTGTATAATTACTTGAATAGTTATCCGTGTACTGTATAATTACTTGAATAGTTATCCATGTACTGTATATTTACTTGAATAGTTATGCATGTACTGTATAATTACTTTAATAGTTATGCATGTACTGTATAATTACTTTAATAGTTATGCATGTACTGTATAATTACTTTAATAGTTATCCGTGTACTGTATAATTACTTTAATAGTTATCCATGTACTGTATAATTAATTGAATAGTTATCCATGTACTGTATAATTAATTGAATAGTTATCCGTGTACTGTATATTTACTTGAATAGTTATCTGTGTACTGTATAATTACTTGAATAGTTATCCG
>NC_135565.1:1642500-1770000 GCF_964340395.1 Glandiceps talaboti | reverse complement strand
AGGGGGTCATTATGTTTTAGAATTATGTGATAGGGGACGGTTTAGCCTGTTTTCGGTTTTACAGGTCAGTGACTTCGTTGGCCCGATGGAAAAGTTGGATAGCGGCGGATGAGTCGACTTTCTTTGACTATTGACATCACAAAGTAGATATCCAAGGTTTCAATATAAAAACAACTGCCTTATGTGTATCCGATCATGATCATCTTAGTAAAATATTTACATTTTATTTCGTATCTGATTGATAGCACCAATATCGTAGTTCAGAAGATTGCACTTGCTGTTCGTTCCAATCTCCTCATTAATGCACGTATCGGTTTTGGACTGGACATTGCAGACGGCGACGTCGTTCTCTTCTCAAATCTTCCTAAAGTGCTATGCGATTCTTTCGACTTGATTATCTGTAATGAACAACAAATTTAAAACTCACATTATTTTATTCAAAATTACACAGACGTGCACGTTGTTTTTTCAGTCTTTAATTTATTTCTTCAAACCTGTCTCCTACACTTTGACTCTGCTTCTCTGTCAATGTCTGCCTCTCTCCCATTCTATTTGATTGTCTGAAGAAACAACTCACTCACTCACTCACTCACTCACTCACTCACTCACTCACTCACTCAATCAATCAATCACTCACTCACTCACTCACTCACTCACTCACTCACTCACTCACTCAATCAATCAATCAATCAATCAATCAATCAATCAATCAATCAACCAATCAATCAATCAATCAATCAATCAATCAAAACGCTCAGCTCGAATATGCTAAAATAGGTTAATAATGAACTGTCTTTTAAAAACCTACCCTTTTTAGCAACCCTTGGAAAGCTGTATCAACAGTTGTCGTACCGTCAGCTGCAGATACTTCAACAAAATTACACCCGATTGTTTCAAATTCGTGAGAAAGTTGTTTCCCTTCACTCCATGATATTTGTCTAAGATGGCCAAGGTCACTTTTATTTCCTACCAGCGTGACGTAGTGCGGTCGACTTTTGTTCTCATTTTGTATTATTTTTAAAATGTCTTTTGCTGTCTGTAAAGTACTTCTTTTAGAAATATCATATACCACAACTACACCATCAGCTCTCTTAAGGTATGAACTATCTTCTTCCTGTTCAATAAACAAAACCAAATAACAACCCGATTAGGGACTGAACAAACAATTACGTGGGAGTGGCAAGGGGTCAGCGCAGCAATCGGCGGTGTTTTTAAGGATGAGTTACTCTATTGCGCTCAAGGGTTTGGCGTGGGTTTATTACATTTTTTGCATGCATTTATGGGGGTCACTATTTCATCATCATCATCATCAGCAGCAGCAGCAGCACCACCACCACCACCACCACCACCACCACCACCATCATCATCATATCGAAAGCCGTTTGAATTGGGACATCGTGGACAACGCAAAATTCCATAGAAAAAGCCTATCAAAGTCGTCGTCATCATCGGCCGGTGTCGACCATGAAACTTGCTGCACACGCCAATGTGGACCTTCATCGCCGTCCTCCACCACTGCACACGCCACCAACACCATTGCATATACCATCGACATCATATCACTGTGTACACCACCGACACCCCTACACCACCGACAACACTGCATACACCACCGACACCGACACCCCTGCATACACCACCGACATCGACATCTAAATCACTGCATACACCACCGACATCGAAAGCACTGCATCCACCAACAACATCACTGCATAAACCAACGACATGGACATCACTGCATACACCAACAACATCACTGCATACACCACTGACATGGACAGCACTGCTCTGGCACTGCATACACCACCGCATGTCATTTTGTGATCAAGTCAGAATGACCATTATCATATTTTGATCCCCTGGGTTTGGTTTAGTTTTCCGTCTTGTGTTTCGCTAAAAAATGTGTTGTTGTTTCCTTCAAACATGGCAGAAACATAACCTGACACACACACACACACACACACACACACACACACACACACACACACACACACACACACACACACACACACGGACAGACTGACTGACTGACAGATAGACTGAAATACTCACCAACCCTGCAGTATCTGTTACTAAAACGCTAACGGCGCCCTCATCGACTGAAACTTGGCGTTCGTATGAAAATTCTACGGATATAAATGACAGAATGATGTGTCAATGAAATATCTATGATTTAAGCACTTTACTGTGGCTGAAACATTATAGATAGGTCTGTAGGTAGATCACAGGGAGCTCAGACTCAGTTAGTTTTGTTTACAAATATAAACAAACAAGTAAACAAACAAAACACAAACAAGTAAAAACCAAACAAATAAACAAGTAAACAAACAAATAAATAAACAGACAGGCAAACAAACAAACAAACAAACACACACAAACAAACAAACAAACTAACTAACCAACACATGAGTAGATACATACATAAGTAAACGACAACGAACAAACACAATCCCCCCCCCCCCCCCACATGATCACATCTTGAAATAACCCACAAGGGGTTGAGACTGATCAACATCCATACCCAAAAGCGAGTACTATTATAATTTTCATATCCTGAAAGAAATGCCATAACTTGACTTCAGATCAGTCAAAAATCCACCTCGCTAGAACAAATATGCTTAGAACTCACATTTTACCAGGCGAAATTGACAGTAAAATGAACAGAAAGGCTGAAATCCTGACGATTTCTGAATTGTTGCTCTGTGGAATCTTGTCATTTTTAAAACTTGTTGCAAACGTTTAAAACACCTATTTGAATTTCCAATTTAAATATTCATGTAACCGTAGCGAGTCACATCGCTAATAGCCTTTTAACGGGTAAACTGGATGTCAATCAATAATGAAACGGGTTACGGAGGTACGGAAGTTTCGCCAGATGAATGACCTCGGGGTCAGCGACGTGACTCGCGACGGTTACATGAATATTTATATATTGGAAATTCAAATACGTAGCCCGCGTGTTTTAAACGTTTGCAACAAGCTTTAAAAATGACAAGACGCGACGTGTATTATACTGCCAAAGCAGATTATTGGTAAAACAGATTATTTGTACCTTTCATTATATCTCAGGTATATCCCCGGGTAAAGTGTTTCTAATTGAAGCACTGTGCATCTGAATACCCATTTATTTTATAATTCTTAAGAAAAATTCCAAAGGGGGTTACATAATAATCATTTTTCTGAAATGCTAATGATGTATTATCAAATACATCTTTGACAACTTATGGTGGGTTTTCTGCAAATATTTTACTTCTGTATTAAAGTCAATAATTGTTTGTAATTTCTATATTGACCTTAAGGCGTTCGTTTTTATCAGACAATTTCAAATTTGCATTTATTATACTCAATATGACAGGCACAGCAGCCACTCCTGATATAAACACATTATAGCTGGCAAAATTGCTATAGAAGTAATTAATATAGCAGAGGTTATTAGTATCATGGCTTTATTCACGCCATCAAGCAATTTGTATGATCTTCTGTAAGCGCTATAAACCCGACAATACCTTATATATATATATATATATATATATATATATATATATATATATATATATATATATATATATATATATATATATATATATATATATATATATATATATCTTACCCAAGTTCTGCGCATACTCTGTTAGGAATCTTCTTGCCAGAAATCGAACCGTTAACGCTGAAATGAAAGCAGAAATTTGTGAGTAAAGTGCTGTCATTACCGATTATACATACATACTTACGCACGCATGCATGCATACACACACGCACGCACGCACATACATACATACATACATACATACATACATACATACATACATACATACATACATACATACGTGCATACATGCACGCATACATACATCTATGCATGCATGCATGCATGCATGTATGTACACACAGACAGACAGACAGACAGACAGACAGACAGACAGACAGACAGAAGACAGACAGACAGACAGGCAGGCAGGCAGACAGACAGACAGACAGACATACATACATACAGACAGACAGACAGACAGACAGACAGACAGACAGACTCATGTGTGAGCAGATGATCGTCATTTACCATGAATCGAAACACGAGTAGAAATTGTTACATGTCATGACACATGATTTGATAAGTCCAGTTTTAAAAAAAAAATCAATTTCCTTTCCAATGGAAGACAGTAATTAATACTGGTTGAAACTGGTTTTAATTTGTGTGACATCTATAGACGTCTCAAATAATGACAATTGAGGAGAGATAACAGGAAATGAACAGCAACTCTGTGGCTTTTAATGGAGAATACCAGAATCGCACATATGTTTCTACGGTATTGATTAAAGCATGTATAGGCGGAAATTGGAAAGGTTATATGAATGGAACGATTGTAGTGAACCTGTGTAAATAATTGGAATTGAGGATCAGAACAGAGTGGTGAACATTGAATTGTACACGTAGTAGACATGGGTAAATACGACTAACAAGATTAGTACTAGTACATTATAACACACACAGACACCGCCGGCCATTTTGGATAGTATTTCAGTGGAAACTTCACCAAGTACCCGGGAGACAACTATTAAGATAACATTTTTCATTCTACAGTGACTTGTATGACGTCATCGTCAGGGAATTCGGTTATTAAATTCCCATTCTTTAAGAAATGTGGTTGCTAAAGTAGACGTGGCTTCTGGGGTCGAAGGTCATTTAGGTAGATTTTTTGGCAAGATCAAAGAGAAAGGTAGGGTATTGAGTATACTGCCACGAGGTTTATTTTGGTAGAATCCATTAAAAGTAAAGCCTTCAAGATGTGTCTACAGTATAACACACTCAAAGGCCAGGAATTGCTGTCAACACAAGGGCCTTGGCCTATTTTTAATGGTACACTTCACTTAAACGTAACATTAACTACCTCAATATCTTTAAATACACTTTAAAAACACGTCTTTTATTTTCTGATTTTTAATTCTTTTATTTACTTATTACTTTTTGCGTAGCGATAGACGAATAATAAACAACTAATAACATCTCTACATTGGATTGTATCTATCGGTGACATCAGTATGAAGTCTTACTTTCAATGAGTTACACGTACTATCTCTACAGGCGGTCGGATTTAAAATTCCAATAGTACTTTCATAACAGTTGTTTGGAAATCCTAAAGATATGAGAACTACGATTGTTTATTCGTAACTATGGTGATTGTTTATTGTAACTATGGTAATTGTTTATTGTAACTATGGGGATTGTTTATAGGTAATTATGATGATTGTTTATTAGTAACTATGGCGATTGTTTAGTGTAACCATGGTGGTGGTTTATTGGTAACTGTGGTGATTGTTCATTGGTAACTATGGTGGCTACGTTGAAGAGATCCGGTGAAGATATTTTGGTTCAAATGATCAAATATTCTGCAGTTTAGTTAACAAAGGATATCTATCAAGGAATAATTGATACATTGTCTTTTAGTTGTTGTCAAAATTGTTCAATATACCATGTCCTTTTATATACATACCGTTCTGTGCAATAAGTTATTTGCAGTAGTTGGGATGACACCACACAGTCATCAACACATTAGAAGTATTACCTCACCATACGAAAGTATAATCTATTCCCAACACACAATAAACTGCAAAGTTATAGAATGTTTACTTACATATTAATTTTTGAGAACTTGAAAAAGTTGATTTTGAATTATGAAGTGTTGGTTTGATAGTTGTATTTTCAGTTGCTTATCAACTGACTTCAGTCAAATTTAAACTATAGATAGTAGACCTGTTCGTTATTTACCACCATAAGCTTAACGTAAGCCACTCAGCGGCGTGCGAAGTATGACATTAGGAGCAAGATACACATTAAAGTGTTATCGGTGTGTAAGCAAAACAGAGAGCTTGGCGTTATATACTTGGGTCCATCGTTATTTATCTATCAATATTAACCTATGATATTTATTTCATAACATGCACATATCTATATTAACCTATGATATTTATTTCATAACATGCACATATCAATATTAACCTATGATATTTATTTCATAACATGCACATATCTATATTAACCTATGATATTTATTTCAAAACTTGTACATATCTATATTAACATATGATATTTATTGCATAACTTGTACATATCTATATTAACCAATGATATTTATTTCATAACTTGTACATATCTATATTAACCTATGATATTTATTTCATAACTTGTACATATATATATTAACCTATGATATTTATTTCATAACAAGTACATATCTATATTAACCTATGATATTTATTGCATAACTTGTACATATCTATATTAACCTATGATATTTATTGCATAACTTGTACATATATATATATTAACCTATGATATTTATTTCATAACTTGTACATATCTATATTAACCTATGATATTTATTGCATAACTTGTACATATCTATATTAACCAATGATATTTATTTCATAACTTGTACATATATATATATTAACCTATGATATTTATTTCATAACAAGTACATATCTATATTAACCTATGATATTTATTGCATAACTTGTACATATCTATATTAACCTATGATATGTATTGCATAACTTGTACATATATATATATTAACCTATGATATTTATTGCATAACTTGTACATATCTATATTAACCTATGATATTTATTTCATAACTTGTACATATCTATATTAACCTATGATATTTATTGCATAACTTGTACATATCTATATTAACCAATGATATTTATTTCATAACTTGTACATATCTATATTAACCTATGATATTTATTTCATAACTTGTACATATATATATATATTAACCTATGATATTTATTTCATAACAAGTACATATCTATATTAACCTATGATATTTATTTCATAACTTGTACATATCTATATTAACCTATGATATTTATTTCATAACTTGTACATATATATATATATATATTAACCTATGATATTTATTTCATAACAAGTACATATCTATATTAACCTATGATATTTATTGCATAACTTGTACATATCTATATTAACCTATGATATTTATTTCATAACAAGTACATATCTATATTAACCTATGATATTTATTTCATAACAAGTACATATCTATATTAACCTATGATATTTATTTCATAACTTGTACATATCTATATTAACCTATGATATTTATTTCATAACAAGTACATATCTATATTAACCTATGATATGTATTGCATAACTTGTACATATATATATTAACCTATGATATTTATTGCATAACTTGTACATATCTATATTAACCTATGATATTTATTTCATAACTTGTACATATCTATATTAACCTATGATATTTATTGCATAACTTGTACATATCTATATTAACCAATGATATTTATTTCATAACTTGTACATATCTATATTAACCTATGATATTTATTTCATAACTTGTACATATATATATATATATTAACCTATGATATTTATTTCATAACAAGTACATATCTATATTAACCTATGATATTTATTTCATAATTTGTACATATCTATATTAACCTATGATATTTATTTCATAACTTGTACATATATATATTAACCTATGATATTTATTTCATAACTTGTACATATATATATTAACCTATGATATTTATTTCATAACTTGTACATATCTATATTAACCTATGATATTTATTTCATAACTTGTACATATATATATTAACCTATGATATTTATTTCATAACAAGTACATATCTATATTAACCTATGATATTTATTTCATAACTTGTACATATCTATATTAACCTATGATATCTATTTCATAACTTGTACATATCTATATTAACTTATGATATTTATTTCATAACTTGTACATATCTATATTAACCTATGATATTTATTTCATAACAAGTACATATCTATATTAACCTATGATAATTATTTCATTACTTGTACATATCTATATTAACCTATGATAATTATTTCATTACTTGTACATATTTATATTAACCTATGATATTTATTTCATAACTTGTACATATATATATTAACCTATGATATTTATTGCATAACTTGTACATATCTATATTAACCTATGATATTTATTTCATAACAAGTACATATCTATATTAACCTATGATATTTATTTCATAACTTGTACATATCTATATTAACCTATGATATTTATTTCATAACTTGTACATATCTATATTAACCTATGATATTTATTTCATAACATGCACATATCTATATTAACATATGATATTTATTTCATAACAAGTACATATCTATATTAACCTATGATATTTATTTCATAACTTGTACATATCTATATTAACCTATGATATTTATTTCATAACTTGTACATATCTATATTAACCTATGATATTTATTTCATAACTTGTACATATCTATATTAGCCTATGATATTTATTTCATAACAAGTACATATCTATATTAACCTATGATATTTATTTCATAACATGCACATATCTATATTAACCTATGATATTTATTTCATAACTTGTACATATCTATATTAACCTATGATATTTATTGCATAACTTGTACATATGCGTGTGAAACATTGAAAGAAATACTATCTTCCGTTGAATTGAGCCGTAATCGCTACGAGACTAGCAAACCACATAATCGGCACACTACAGGTACTGAGATTTGTGACTGTTACTAAATCGCGTTAGTACAGGTACTGAGATTTGTGACTGTTACTAAATCGCGTTAGTACAGGTACTGAGATTTGTGACTGTTACTAAATCGCGTTAGTACAGGTACTGAGATTTGTGACTGTTACTAAATCGCGTTAGTACAGGTACTGAGATTCGTGACTGTTACTAAATCGCGTTAGTACAGGTTCTGATATTCGTGACTGTTACTAAATCGCGTTAGTACAGGTACTGAGATTCGTGACTGTTACTAAATCGCGTTAG
Organism: Glandiceps talaboti; assembly: GCF_964340395.1. Classification (NCBI taxonomy): domain Eukaryota; kingdom Metazoa; phylum Hemichordata; class Enteropneusta; family Spengelidae; genus Glandiceps; species Glandiceps talaboti. The sequence goes on along the minus strand of NC_135565.1, from coordinate 1,761,117 downwards.
TACAGGTACTGAGATTCGTGACTGTTACTAAATCGCGTTCAGGTACTGAGATTCGTGACTGTTACTAAACCGCGTTATAGTACAGGTTCAGCCTCACCAAAGGCAATAAGCGAAGCTGAAAATCGACAAACAAAGCGACAATTTTCAAGTACTCTATATGGCTTCCAATAATGTGTATGGTTGAAATTTTATGCAATTTGGCCCCCTACATGTCCTTATTTTTTTAACCCCAGGCCCCTCACCCTCCCCACTAGCTATCATGGGGGATGCTGTTTCTGCCTAGAATCAAGATTGAAAGACAATACCCTGTCGACCAAGGATCTCCAAGTATAGGTTACTGCCCGATGCGAAATCCTTTTCGCAAAGCCCACATGTATTTGTAAAGAAATTAAATCTCTCATTGTTATGTATGGACGCTGAAGTTGATTTCCACTACCATACTGTACATCTCTAAGTGGATTTCCACTACCATACTGTACATCTCTAAGTGGATTTCCACTACCATACTGTACATCTCTAAGTGGATTTCCACTATACCATACTGTACATCTCTATGTGGATTTCCACTATACCATACTGTACATCTCTAAGTGGATTTCCACTACCATACTGTACATCTCTAAGTGGATTTCTACTACCATACTGTACATCTCTAAGTGGATTTCCACTATACCATACTGTACATCTCTAAGTGGATTTCCACTATACCATACTGTACATCTCTAAGTGGATTTCCACTATACCATACTGTACATCTCTAAGTGGATTTCCACTATACCATACTGTACATCTCTAAGTGGATTTCCACTATACCATACTGTACATCTCTAAGTGGATTTCCACTATACCATACTGTACATCTCTAAGTGGATTTCCACTACCATACTGTACATCTCTAAGTGGATTTCCACTATACCATACTGTACATCTCTAAGTGGATTTCTACTACCATACTGTACATCTCTAAGTGGATTTCCACTACCATACTGTACATATCTAAGTGGATTTCTACTACCATACTGTACATCTCTAAGTGGATTTCTACTACCATACTGTACATCTCTAAGTGGATTTCCACTACCATACTGTACATATCTAAGTGGATTTCTACTACCATACTGTACATCTCTAAGTGGATTTCTACTACCATACTGTACATCTCTAAGTGGATTTCCACTACCATACTGTACATATCTAAGTGGATTTCTACTACCATACTGTACATCTCTAAGTGGATTTCTACTACCATACTGTACATCTCTAAGTGGATTTCTACTACCATACTGTACATCTCTAAGTGGATTTCCACTACCATACTGTACATCTCTAAGTGGATTTCTACTACCATACTGTACATCTCTAAGTGGATTTCCACTACCATACTGTACATCTCTAAGTGGATTTCCACTATACCATACTGTACATCTCTAAGTGGATTTCCACTATACCATACTGTACATCTCTAAGTGGATTTCCACTATACCATACTGTACATATCTAAGTGGATTTCTACTACCATACTGTACATCTCTAAGTGGATTTCTACTACCATACTGTACATCTCTAAGTGGATTTCCACTATACCATACTGTACATCTCTAAGTGGATTTCTACTACCATACTGTACATCTCTAAGTGGATTTCCACTATACCATACTGTACATCTCTAAGTGGATTTCCACTATACCATACTGTACATCTCTAAGTGGATTTCTACTACCATACTGTACATCTCTAAGTGGATTTCTACTACCATACTGTACATCTCTAAGTGGATTTCCACTATACCATACTGTACATCTCTAAGTGGATTTCCACTATACCATACTGTACATCTCTAAGTGGATTTCCACTACCATACTGTACATCTCTAAGTGGATTTCCACTATACCATACTGTACATCTCTAAGTGGATTTCCACTACCATACTGTACATCTCTAAGTGGATTTCCACTATACCATACTGTACATCTCTAAGTGGATTTCCACTACCATACTGTACATCTCTAAGTGGATTTCCACTATACCATACTGTACATCTCTAAGTGGATTTCTACTACCATACTGTACATCTCTAAGTGGATTTCTACTACCATACTGTACATCTCTAAGTGGATTTCCACTATACCATACTGTACATCTCTAAGTGGATTTCCACTATACCATACTGTACATCTCTAAGTGGATTTCCACTACCATACTGTACATCTCTAAGTGGATTTCCACTATACCATACTGTACATCTCTAAGTGGATTTCTACTACCATACTGTACATCTCTAAGTGGATTTCCACTATACCATACTGTACATCTCTAAGTGGATTTCCACTACCATACTGTACATCTCTAAGTGGATTTCCACTATACCATACTGTACATCTCTAAGTGGATTTCCACTATACCATACTGTACATCTCTAAGTGGATTTCTACTACCATACTGTACATCTCTAAGTGGATTTCCACTACCATACTGTACATCTCTAAGTGGATTTCTACTACCATACTGTACATCTCTAAGTGGATTTCTACTACCATACTGTACATCTCTAAGTGGATTTCTACTACCATACTGTACATCTCTAAGTGGATTTCCACTATACCATACTGTACATCTCTAAGTGGATTTCCACTACCATACTGTACATCTCTAAGTGGATTTCCACTACCATACTGTACATCTCTAAGTGGAGGGGGGGGGGCGGGGGGGTACTGTATATAATTACACATCAAAATATGTATAGCCGGGGAGGGGGAGCTATGGAATTTATTAGTTTGGGGGTTCGGGGGCATGATTTTTTTTGATAGCACGAAGGGACGGCTGCGAATTTTTTTTTGACCAAAATAATCCCCCCTACCGTAAATTCTGACCTCAACCTAACGCGGATAAAAGACTGGACTCGTCAATTGCAAGATTGATAAATACTGAACATTGAGCTCATATTAATCTGACCATTTATCATGAAATTTTTTTAAATGTTACATAAAACAGTCAGGCATATATAACTCTGAATATAACTCTGCTAATATCTTTGTAGTCTATTACGATGTTCATTTATCGAAAAACTGGTACACAACATGAATTTATACCTAACATATTTGGTACTTGTTACTACACCAGGCAGACAGAGGCAAGATTAACTGTGGTCTCCATGCTAGGCTTGAACTAGACTGGCTTTGTAACATGGGCTTGCTAATGTCAATAAATGTTATTTTGGAAGTGATATCATTGGATGGCGAGGTAACAACAGCTCTACTATTGGATGGCGAGGTAACAACAGATCTACTATTGGATGGCAAGGTAACAACAGATCTACTATTGGATGGCGAGGTAACAACAGATCTACTATTGGATGGCGAGGTAACAACAGCTCTACTATTGGATGGCGAGGTAACAACAGATCTACTATTGGATGGCGAGGTAACAACAGATCTACTATTGGATGGCGAGGTAACAACAGCTCTACTATTGGATGGCGAGGTAACAACAGCTCTACTATTGGATGGCGAGGTAACAACAGATCTACTATTGGATGGCGAGGTAACAACAGCTCTACTATTGGATGGCGAGGTAACAACAGCTCTACTATTGGATGGCGAGGTAACAACAGCTCTACTATTGGATGGCGAGGTAACAACAGATCTACTATTGGATGGCGAGGTAACAACAGCTCTACTATTGGATGGCGAGGTAACAACAGATCTACTATTGGATGGCGAGGTAACAACAGCTCTACTATTGGATGGCGAGGTAACAACAGATCTACTATTGGATGGCGAGGTAACAACAGCTCTACTATTGGATGGCGAGGTAACAACAGCTCTACTATTGGATGGCGAGGTAACAACAGCTCTACTATTGGATGGCGAGGTAACAACAGCTCTACTATTGGATGGCGAGGTAACAACAGCTCTACTATTGGATGGCGAGGTAACAACAGATCTACTATTGGATGGCGAGGTAACAACAGCTCTACTATTGGATGGCGAGGTAACAACAGCTCTACTATTGGATGGCGAGGTAACAACAGCTCTACTATTGGATGGCGAGGTAACAACAGATCTACTATTGGATGGCGAGGTAACAACAGATCTACTATTGGATGGCGAGGTAACAACAGCTCTACTATTGGATGGCGAGGTAACAACAGCTCTACTATTGGATGGCGAGGTAACAACAGCTCTACTATTGGATGGCGAGGTAACAACAGATCTACTATTGGATGGCGAGGTAACAACAGCTCTACTATTGGATGGCGAGGTAACAACAGCTCTACTATTGGATGGCGAGGTAACAACAGATCTACTATTGGATGGCGAGGTAACAACAGATCTACTATTGGATGGCGAGGTAACAACAGATCTACTATTGGATGGCGAGGTAACAACAGCTCTACTATTGGATGGCGAGGTAACAACAGATCTACTATTGGATGGCGAGGTAACAACAGCTCTACTATTGGATGGCGAGGTAACAACAGCTCTACTATTGGATGGCGAGGTAACAACAGATCTACTATTGGATGGCGAGGTAACAACAGCTCTACTATTGGATGGCGAGGTAACAACAGATCTACTATTGGATGGCGAGGTAACAACAGCTCTACTATTGGATGGCGAGGTAACAACAGCTCTACTATTGGATGGCGAGGTAACAACAGATCTACTATTGGATGGCGAGGTAACAACAGCTCTACTATTGGATGGCGAGGTAACAACAGCTCTACTATTGGATGGCAAGGTAACAACAGCTCTACTATTGGATGGCGAGGTAACAACAGCTCTACTATTGGATGGCGAGGTAACAACAGCTCTACTATTGGATGGCGAGGTAACAACAGCTCTACTATTGGATGGCGAGGTAACAACAGATCTACTATTGGATGGCGAGGTAACAGATCTACTTGATTGTATAGAACACAATATAAACTACTGGAATTGATATCATTGGATGGCAAGGTAACAACAGCTCCACTTGATTGTATAGAACACAATATAAACTACTGGAATTGATATCATTGGATGGCGAGGTAACAACAGATCTACTTGATTGTATAGAACACAATATAAACTACTGGAATTGATATCATTGGATGGCGAGGTAACAACAGATCTACTTGATTGTATAGAACACAATATAAACTACTGGAATTGATATCATTGGATGGCGAGGTAACAACAACTCTACTTGATTGTATAGAACACAATATAAACTACTGGAATTGATATCATTGGATGGCGAGGTAACAACAACTCTACTTGATTGTATAGAACACAATATAAACTACTGGAATTGATATCATTGGATGGCGAGGTAACAACAACTCTACTTGATTGTATAGAACACAATATAAACTACTGGAATTGATATCATTGGATGGCGAGGTAACAACAGCTCTACTTGATTGTATAGAACACAATATAAACTACTGGAATTGATATCATTGGATGGCGAGGTAACAACAGCTCTACTTGATTGTATAGAACACAATATAAATTACTGGGATTGATATCATTGGATGGCGAGGTAACAACAGCTCTACTTGATTGTATAGAACACAATATAAACTACTGGAATTGATATCATTGGATGGCGAGGTAACAACAGCTCTACTTGATTGTATAGAACACAATATAAACTACTGGAATTGATATCATTGGATGGCGAGGTAACAACAACTCTACTTGATTGTATAGAACACAATATAAACTACTGGAATTGATATCATTGGATGGCGAGGTAACAACAGCTGTACTTGATTGTATAGAACACAATATAAACTACTGGAATTGATATCATTGGATGGCGAGGTAACAACAGATCTACTTGATTGTATAGAACACAATATAAACTACTGGGCTTTTAATAGGTTCATGCTAGACTTTGATATCATTGGATGGCGAGGTAACAACAGCTCTACTTGATTGTATAGAACACAATATAAACTACTGGGCTTTTAATAGGTTCATGCTAGACTTTGATATAAAATGCATATATTAGAAAACATGTGATATATATATAGTACGTGAAAACATTAATGCCTGTGTTGACTAATTTGTAAGGACTATTTTTACACAAGGCATTCTAATACATGTACTAGCTATTACCGGGATTGGTGATTTTTATATAGCTGGAAATACCGGCATCATCAAGTGACCCAGAAAACCCCAAGAATAGTTCAAGGGTCGTATAGTTGTCATTAACGCCACGGGGTTAATATCAAAGCATAAACACTTCACTTTATTCACGCATTTTATACACACCTAACATTGTGGAGGCAAATCAGTATGCATTATACAGAAAGTAATAAAATGGTATTAACTTTTTATGGCGGCCATTTACGAACAGTTCGCCAATATATAGTGACAAAAGTAGAGTCTTCTTACGTTTTATGTGTGTGTGGCATGATAAACGGACTTTAAAATCCTAGGTTTCGGATCGATTTACGTTTAAAATATGCTTACTATCCAAAGTTTGACATTTTACTCAAATTATACACCTAGGATATAGTATTATATTATACACCTAGTATATAGTATTATATTATACACCTATTATATAGTATTATCAACACATCATATTATAAATCTAGTATATAGTATTATCAACACATCATATTATACACCTAGTATATAGTATTATCAACACATCACATTATAAATCTAGTATATAGTATTATCAACACATCATATTATAAACCTAGTATATAGTATTATCTACACATCATATTATACACCTAGTATGTAGTATTATATTATACTCCTACTATATATAGTATTATCAACACATCATATTATACACCCTAGTATATAGTATTATCTACACATCATATTATACACCCTAGTATATATTATTATCAACACATCATATTATAAACCTAGTATATAGTATTATCTACACATCATATTATACACCCAGTATATAGTATTATCTACACATCATATTATACACTTAGTATATAGTATTATCTACACATCATATTATACACCTAGTATATAGTATTATCTACACATCATATTATACACTTAGTATATAGTATTATCAACACATCATATTATAAACCTAGTATATAGTATTATCAACACATCATATTATACACTTAGTATATAGTATTATATTATACACCTAGTATATAGTATTATCAACATATCATATTATACACTTAGTATATAGTATTATCTACACATCATATTATACACCTACTATATATAGTATTACCTCCACATCATATTATACACCCAGTATATAGTATTATATTATACACCTAGTATATAGTATTATCTACACATCATATTATACACTTAGTATATAGTATTATCAACACATCATATTATACACTTAGTATATAGTATTATATTATACACCTAGTATATAGTATTATCTACACATCATATTATACACTTAGTATATAGTATTATCAACACATCATATTATACACCCAGTATATAGTATTATCTACACATCATATTATACACTTAGTATATAGTATTATCAACACATCATATTATACACTTAGTATATAGTATTATATTATACACCTAGTATATAGTATTATCTACACATCATATTATACACTTAGTATATAGTATTATCTACACATCATATTATACACCCAGTATATAGTATTATCAACACATCATATTATACACCTAGTATATAGTATTATCAACACATCATATTATACACTTAGTATATAGTATTATCTACACATCATATTATACACCCAGTATATAGTATTATATTATACACCGAGTATATAGTATTATCATTACATCAAAATAATGAATAATGCAAATGACAGGCCGACAGAGATATTGACAGACATACATACCATTTCCCTTCCGTTGTATAAGACAATCTCCCATGTTGATGGGAAGGCGTAGGATTTAAATCAATGTCTTCAATATGCATTAAAATTGTTTTTAATGACTCTAAATCATTAACAAAATTCCTACACGAACCTGAATTGATCTTAACATATTGGTTCAGTGTAGGTTTATAGTTTATAGTGCACTTGTCATTGATAACGTTGCAGACGCAGACAACATATCATGAATCTATGATTGTTAATATTAGTCGTCATAGTTTTTATTATTTAACCGAGACTGACGTTTTTGTTATATAATCGGTGACTACGATTTTGACCTTACATAAAGGAAGATTATGTTTTAGAGGTGTGTGTGTGTGTGTGTGTGTGTGTGTGTGTGTGTGTGTGTGTGTGTGTGTGTGTGTGTGTCTGTCTGTCTGTCTGTGTCTGTCTGTCTGTCTGTCTGTCTGTCTGTCTGTCTGTCTGTCTGTCTGGATGTGGACACGATATTTCAAAAACTACTACATCGATTTTAATGAGACCTGCTACACATCTTCCATACGATAATGACAAAAATCGCCTAGATTTTGGTAAACATCCAATGAAAATTAATTAGTCATTTGCATAATTGATTGTTTTTAGTAATTAGGTTATATACAATATTTAACTTGTTGAATAAGTGTTTGACAACACAGGAAGGTACACACCTAGCAATTACATAACCTCTGTTTACATACCATACCAGTCACACATTTATTGCCTATCACCTCATTCTTTCATAAGAATTCGCTACCATCATAGCTGTAGTACACGTCTTCTCCACATTCCCACCACCACCCCTTTCAACCTCCTCTTGGCAACTGACCTGGTCTATGGCACTTTGGGGGACCGTACTTCGTACTTCTGCCCCCATTCGCCTCCAACTGGCATCGCTCGGCCTCCAACAGGCCCCCAACTTGCCTCAACTGGCACCACAATTCATACTCACCCATCTTAATTGCCATCGACCAGATCAGTAGTGCCCTCTGCCCAATGGTTTTGGTTTATGCTAGATTTATTTGACATGTAGTTACATTTGCCTTTGTTATGCGTGTATTGTATTATTGCTTTAGTATTATTTTATTTCCATTAAACATTCGTTTTCTAACTTATCTGGATGTGTGTGTCAAATCATTGCAAAACACACTTCAATTCTAACATAATATAGTAAATGCATTAACCATGGCAAATGCATATGTTCTATAAAGTTGGTTGATTTAGCTTAGAGATTTAATGAATATTTTGCATAATTAAATGATTTCACTAATAAGGCTTTATCTTAAGAATGCATACTTCAATTTCAATATAATTCAGTACATACATTTACCTGAACAAAGCACATATGTCCTATAAAAGTTTGTTGATATAGCTTACAGTTTTAATTTCCGGTAAATAGGCTATATCTTAAGAATGTACTTGATCTTCAAATTCCGTATTATTTGGCACATACACCAACCATAACAAAGCAGGCTTATCCAATAAAGTCTGTTAGCATAGATTTGTAGTTTTAATGAGCAATTTGCATAAGTTTATCATTTTCGTTTTGTCACATTTATCATAAGAATGCAAATTTCATATAATTCAGTATATATGTCAACATTAACAATGCTAACATGAAGCTTTTTTAATGAGTAACTTTAATAATTAACGATCTTCAGTAATTTATCTATATTATTGGAATATTCCATATAATTTGAGTTTTTAATTGTGATGTGTAATTTGCATTTAAATAATCATTTTGATAATTAGGCAATATCTTTAGAATGCAAGCTTTGAATTTCAGATATTTTAGTACACTTGATAATTAGGCAATATCTTTAGAATACAAGCTTTGAATTTCAGATATTTTAGTAGTACATGTATTGATGGCATAGACGTGCTTGTGTCATTTAAAGCTTGATGATGTAACTTATAAGCTGAATGGATACTTTGCATAATTAATGATCTTTTGATAATTAGTCAATATGTTAGCTATGTAAGCTTCAAACTTCATACATTTCGTATAATTAATTTTCCAATTAACTGGTACATCAAGTATAATATGCATAGTTCAGAATTTTGCATTCCAACAGTTCAATGTGTGTAGGTTCAATAATATATGGTTTTACCCTTACATGAGGCATTTAGTTTAAATCTGGTTTCTTATGTTTATAGCATTACTAGTCTAGTTCCTATACAGTATCGCTACTATTAACGTCCACTCACAGTGTAGTCAAAGTCGTTACTCTAGAAGTCATGAGAAGCATGAGATGCCATTTAAAATTCATCCACAGCCACCCACAGTCATTAACATCATGTCTTTGTTAATCAATCACAAAATCGATCTCACACTCTGTATCAATGCTCGAGTTAAATTTTGCTTTATAAACCTATTTTCGATTGGTTTTAATTATGTTCCATAGTCAGCACGCATAGGTATTGATTGACGAATAGAATAATGTGTAATATAGAACCGGAACTACCAAGCAGACAATAACAAAGTGAATCGGCTAACCATGTTGACATTTACGCCTCTATCTCCGAAGATGATAAACCTTTAGGTAGGATTCTCATGTTTTTGGTATAAGCGGAGAATTCACCTCGGAATATATCGATTGTTCACCCTCAGAAACAACGCTTCAGGTGAAAAATAACTCGCGTTCATACCAGCTCGCAACAGAATTTGTAATGTTATTGTTGTATGCTTTTATTTACCATGCTTGCTACGGTACCCATACCTGTGACTCACTGACTATACGAAGTGCAACCTGAGAAATGCCAGTGACAAGTCGTCAAAGCCGTTTTGCTGCTTATCCCCCGATGACCTCGAAAATGGAATGTAAATTTGATATTTTATGTGCATGTATACTCTAGTAATTAATTGTAAACATTCATGCAATGGCATTATTATATGGTCATGATGTTTGAAAGTGAACCATCGTGTGGAGTCCCTTGAGTTCCGGTATATATGTCAATGAAGCCTGCCTTGTTCTCAATATTACAACGTTATGTCTTGTTATGCAAATGAATTAAAGGAACTTTTTTTTTGCGGAGTTACACAAAACATACACACAAAGTAAAGACATCAATGGCGTTGTTATTTCAATCAGTGATAATCTGGTTTTAACGTGTTTTCCTACCATAAAAAGGGACATGAGAAAAATAATCCCACACACCCATGGGCAGAGATGGAATATCTGACACTTGTTGGGGAATTTTTGTACACTCGCCGCAAAGTGTCCCCCACCAACTCGTGTGAGATATTCCATATCAGCCCATTGGGGTGTGGGATTCTATTAATGAGCCATTGTGTGTGGGATTCAATTAATCAGCCAATTGGTGTGTGGGATTCTAGTAATCAGCCCATTGGTGTGTGGGATTCAATTAATCAGCCCATTGGTGTGTGGGATTCAATTAATCAGCCCATTGGTGTGTGGGATTCAATTAATCAGCCAATTGGTGTGTGGGATTCTAGAAATCAGCCCATTGGTGTGTGGGATTCTAGAAATCAGCCCATTGGTGTGTGGGATTATCAGCCCGTTGGTGTGTGGGATTATCAGCCCATTGGTGTGTGGGATTCTAGAAATCAGCCCATTGGTGTGCGGGATTCAATTAATCAGCCAATTGGTGTGTGGGATTCTAGAAATCAGCCCATTGGTGTGTGGGATTCTAGAAATCAGCCCATTGGTGTGTGGGATTCTAGAAATCAGCCCATTGGTGTGTGGGATTCAATTAATCAGCCCATTGGTGTGTGGGATTATCAGCCCATTGGTGTATGGGATTATCAGCCCATTGGTGTGTGGGATTCTAGAAATCAGCCCATTGGTGTGTGGGATTCAATTAATCAGCCCATTGGGTGTGTGGGATTCTATTAATCAGCCCATTGGTGTGTGGGATTCTAGTAATCAGCCCATTGGTGTGTGGGATTCTAGAAATCAGCCAATTGGTGTGTGGGATTCTAGTAATCAGCCCATTGGTGTGTGGGATTCTAGAAATCAGCCCATTGGTGTGTGGGATTATCAGCCCGTTGGTGTGTGGGATTCTATTAATCAGCCCATTGGTGTGTGGGATTCTAGTAATCAGCCCATTGGTTGTGTGGGATTCTATTAATCAACCCATTAGGGTGTGGGATTCTATTAATCTCACCCCTGGAAAAGTCCTCGATACATACATTTGAATGTTGTACAGAGATCGAGGAGATACCGAGGGTCAAACTGGGGCATATGTTCTGTCGAAAATATGCCAAAGATATTGTAGATCTATCAAGAAATGACATCCTTTAATACGTGCACCTTTCCAGAATGTAACCTTTACATGTATTTAGATTAATGCTTTTAAATATCAAATGGAATATGACTTATTTACTTTCGACTTTCGGTTGAGTTCATTCTTTCAAGTAGGAACTATTTGCTGATATATATTCAAATTAAACGACTGACTACTCTTGGGATCGCGGCATGCTAATACCACACTAATAACATGTTTTACGACCCTTTTGACTGACAGAATTAACAGTGTAATGTATATAATGCTCGACACAATACAACATAACTACATTAACGGTATAATGTATATAATGTTCGACACAATACAACATAACTACATTAACAATGTAATGTATATAATGCTCGACACAATACAACTTGACTACATTAATAGTGTATTGTATATAATGCTCGACACAATACAACATAACTACATATACAGTGTAATGTATATAATGCACGACACAATACAACATAACTACATTAACAGTGTAATGTATATAATACACGACACAATACAACATAACTACATTAACAGTGTAATGTATATAATGCTCGACACAATACAACATAACTACATTAACAGTGTATTGTATATAATGCTCGACACAATACAACATAACTACATTAATAGTGTATTGTATATAATGCATGACACAATACAACATAACTACATTAACAGTGTAATGTACATAATGCTCGACACAATACAACATAACTACATTAATAGTGTATTGTATATAATGCTCGACACAATACAACATAACTACATTAACAGTGTAATGTATATAATGCTCGACACAATACAACATAACTACATTAACAATGTAATGTATATAATGCTCGACACAATACAACATTACTACATTAACAGTGTAATGTATATAATGCTCGACACAATACAACATAACTACATTAACAGTGTAATGTATATAATGCTTGACACAATACAACATAACTACATTAACAGTGTATTGTATATAATGCTTGACACAATACAACATTACTACATTAACAGTGTAATGTACATAATGCTCGACACAATACAACATAACTACATTATTAGTGTAATGTATATAATGCTCGACACAATACAACATAACTACATGACGCAACTTTCAACAACCCAACTAATTTGAACAAACTATTTTTGTTGTCCAGCCAGGAGTTTAAAGTTATTTTTTACTTATTTTTCATTGACGATGTATTTACTTAACTTAAGGGACAGACAGACTGACAGACTGACAGACAGACAGAGACAGAGACAGAGAGAGGTAATTCGACCTTTCAACTCTACAGCTGATTATGCATGTAGAACATGTACACCGTGTGACACTGTGATGCCTTCTGCAACATTAGTATTTTGATCTGTTTGGACTAATGTTTGCTTCAGGGTTCTAACTAAATTATGCTAGGACACTTCAAGGTAAGGAGAAGGAATAACAGTGATGTTGTTTTTAACCAATCATTAATATCTTTCAAACTTAGATGTCAATATTATTAAGTCTCTTTAATTATTGAGTACAGTGTGGATTAAAGTGGATCAATTGTTGATTGAGTATGCATTTCTTTTGGATGATAATCATACATGATGGTTATAGTTAATATATACTTAACAATAGACACGATTCTACGTAATATGTCAATTGTGATGGCTATACTTATGATATACTTAACAATAGACACGATTCTATGTAATATGTCAATTGTGATGGTTATACTTATTATATACTTAACAATAGACACGATTCTATGTAATATGTCAATTGTGATGGTTATACTTATTATATACTTAACAATAGACACGATTCTACGTAATATGTCAATTGTGATGGTTATACTTATTATATACTTAACAATAGACACGATTCTACGTAATATGTCAATTGTGATGGTTATAGTTATTATATACTTAACAATAGACACGATTCTACGTAATATGTCAATTGTGATGGTTATACTTATTATATACTTAACAATAGACACGATTCTACGTAATATGTCAATTGTGATGGCTATACTTATTATATACTTAACAATAGACACGATTCTATGTAATATGTCAATTGTGATGGTTATACTTATTATATACTTAACAATAGACACGATTCTACGTAATATGTCAATTGTGATGGTTATACTTATTATATACTTAACAATAGACACGATTCTATGTAATATGTCAATTGTGATGGCTATACTTATTATATACTTAACAATAGACACGATTCTACGTAATATGTCAATTGTGATGGTTATACTTATTATATACTTAACAATAGACACGATTCTATGTAATATGTCAATTGTGATGGCTATCCTTATTATATACTTAACAATAGACACGATTCTACGTAATATGTCAATTGTGATGGTTATACTTATTATATACTTAACAATAGACACGATTCTACGTAATATGTCAATTGTGATGGCTATACTTATTATATACTTAACAATAGACACGATTCTATGTAATATGTCAATTGTGATGGTTATACTTATTATATACTTAACAATAGACACGATTCTATGTAATATGTCAATTGTGATGGTTATACTTATTATATACATAACAATAGACACGATTCTATGTAATATGTCAATTGTGATGGTTACACTTATTATATACATAACAATAGACACGATTCTACGTAATATGTCAATTGTGATGGTTATACTTATTATATACTTAACAATAGACACGATTCTACGTAATATGTCAATTGTGATGGTTATACTTATTATATACTTAACAATAGACACGATTCTATGTAATATGTCAATTGTGATGGTTATACTTATTATATACTTAACAATAGATACGATTCTATGTAATATGTCAATTGTGATGGTTATACTTATTATATACTTAACAATAGACACGATTCTATGTAATATGTCAATTGTGATGGTTATACTTATTATATACTTAACAATAGATACGATTCTACGTAATATGTCAATTGTGATGGTTATACTTATTATATACTTAACAATAGACACGATTCTACGTAATATGTCAATTGTGATGGTTATACTTATTATATACTTAACAATAGACACGATTCTACGTAATATGTCAATTGTGATGGTTATACTTATTATATACTTAACAATAGATACGATTCTACGTAATATGTCAATTGTGATGGTTATAGTTAATATATACTTAACAATAGACACGATTCTATGTAATATGTCAATTGTGATGGTTATACTTATTATATACTTAACAATAGACACGATTCTATGTAATATGTCAATTGTGATGGCTATACTTATTATATACTTAACAATAGACACGATTCTACGTAATATGTCAATTGTGATGGTTATACTTATTATATACTTAACAATAGACACGATTCTACGTAATATGTCAATTGTGATGGTTATACTTATTATATACTTAACAATAGACACGATTCTACGTAATATGTCAATTGTGATGGCTATACTTATTATATACTTAACAATAGACACGATTCTATGTAATATGTCAATTGTGATGGTTATACTTATTATATACTTAACAATAGACACGATTCTATGTAATATGTCAATTGTGATGGCTATACTTATTATATACTTAACAATATACACGATTCTATGTAATATGTCAATTGTGATGGTTATACTTATTATATACTTAACAATAGACACGATTCTACGTAATATGTCAATTGTGATGGTTATACTTATTATATACTTAACAATAGACACGATTCTACGTAATATGTCAATTGTGATGGTTATACTTATTATATACTTAACAATAGACACGATTCTATGTAATATGTCAATTGTGATGGCTATACTTATTATATACTTAACAATAGACACGATTCTATGTAATATGTCAATTGTGATGGTTATACTTATTATATACTTAACAATAAACACGATTCTATGTAATATGTCAATTGTGATGGTTATACTTATTATATACTTAACAATAGACACGATTCTATGTAATATGTCAATTGTGATGGTTATAGTTAATATATACTTAACAATAGACACGATTCTACGTAATATGTCAATTGTGATGGTTATACTTATTATATACTTAACAATAGACACGATTCTACGTAATATGTCAATTGTGATGGCTATACTTATTATATACTTAACAATAGACACGATTCTATGTAATATGTCAATTGTGATGGTTACACTTATTATATACTTAACAATAGACACGATTCTATGTAATATGTCAATTGTGATGGTTATACTTATTATATACTTAACAATAGACACGATTCTATGTAATATGTCAATTGTGATGGTTATACTTATTATATACTTAACAATAGACACGATTCTACGTAATATGTCAATTGTGATGGTTATAGTTAATATATACTTAACAATAGACACGATTCTACGTAATATGTCAATTGTGATGGTTATACTTATTATATACTTAACAATAGACACGATTCTATGTAATATGTCAATTGTGATGGTTATACTTATTATATACTTAACAATAGACACGATTCTACGTAATATGTCAATTGTGATGGCTATACTTATTATATACTTAACAATAGACACGATTCTACGTAATATGTCAATTGTGATGGTTATACTTATTATATACTTAACAATAGACACGATTCTACGTAATATGTCAATTGTGATGGCTATACTTATTATATACTTAACAATAGACACGATTCTACGTAATATGTCAATTGTGATGGCTATACTTATTATATACTTAACAATAGACACGATTCTACGTAATATGTCAATTGTGATGGTTATACTTATTATATACTTAACAATAGACACGATTCTACGTAATATGTCAATTGTGATGGTTATACTTATTATATACTTAACAATAGATACGATTCTACGTAATATGTCAATTGTGATGGTTATACTTATTATATACTTAACAATAGACACGATTCTACGTAATATGTCAATTGTGATGGTTATACTTATTATATACTTAACAATAGACACGATTCTATGTAATATGTCAATTGTGATGGCTATACTTATTATATACTTAACAATAGACACGATTCTACGTAATATGTCAATTGTGATGGTTATACTTATTATATACTTAACAATAGACACGATTCTACGTAATATGTCAATTGTGATGGTTATACTTATTATATACTTAACAATAGACACGATTCTACGTAATATGTCAATTGTGATGGTTATAGTTAATATATACTTAACAATAGACACGATTCTACGTAATATGTCAATTGTGATGGTTATACTTATTATATACTTAACAATAGACACGATTCTACGTAATATGTCAATTGTGATGGCTATACTTATTATATACTTAACAATAGACACGATTCTATGTAATATGTCAATTGTGATGGCTATACTTATTATATACTTAACAATAGACACGATTCTACGTAATATGTCAATTGTGATGGTTATACTTATTATATACTTAACAATAGATACGATTCTACGTAATATGTCAATTGTGATGGTTATACTTATTATATACTTAACAATAGACACGATTCTACGTAATATGTCAATTGTGATGGTTATACTTATTATATACTTAACAATAGACACGATTCTACGTAATATGTCAATTGTGATGGTTATAGTTAATATATACTTAACAATAGACACGATTCTACGTAATATGTCAATTGTGATGGTTATACTTATTATATACTTAACAATAGACACGATTCTACGTAATATGTCAATTGTGATGGTTATACTTATTATATACTTAACAATAGACACGATTCTATGTAATATGTCAATTGTGATGGCTATACTTATTATATACTTAACAATAGACACGATTTTACGTAATATGTCAATTGTGATGGCTATACTTATTATATACTTAACAATAGACACGATTCTACGTAATATGTCAATTGTGATGGCTATACTTATTATATACTTAACAATAGACACGATTCTATGTAATATGTCAATTGTGATGGCTATACTTATTATATACTTAACAATAGACACGATTTTACGTAATATGTCAATTGTGATGGCTATACTTATTATATACTTAACAATAGACACGATTCTACGTAATATGTCAATTGTGATGGCTATACTTATTATATACTTAACAATAAACACGATTCTATGTAATATGTCAATTGTGATGGTTATACTTATGATAGATAAAAATTTGTTCAAGATTTCTTTTGTCAAAAATATTTACTCCTTTAATAACGTTTGACTGGAAAACAGATACACGTAATACGAACACGTTTTATGAAGACGTGAACATGTGACTGACTAGTAGACTGATATCTGAGCCTAAAACTGGCTTAAAGCAGAATGGATGTAAGCCGTATGATTATCATACAAGAGGTGTAAGATTTAAAAGGTCAAAACGATGAGAAGACGACCTCCTTAGATTTGCTAGACAATTACACTTCTTTACTTTCCTGTGTGGCGACTTAAAGTCAAAATATAAAATCTCAAAACGTAGCATCCTTTATCAGTAATCAAATTGTTAATATCTATTTATTGGCCTTAGATTATGTGTTTTACACATAATATCAGTCAACTAAGTTATACTCTGCTGTATATGTACTGCACTGCACTGTGCTGTGCTGTGCTGTGCTGTGCAGTGCTGTGCTGTACTGTACTGTACTGTAATGTACTGTACTGTACTGTACTGTACTGTACTGTACTGTACTGTAGTGTATATACTATACTTAAGCAATAAACCACCCATTGGTATGGTATTATATATACTATACTTTAAGCAATAAACCACCCATTGGTATGGTATTATATATACTATACTTAAGCAATAAACCACTCATTGGTATGGTATTATATATACTATACTTAAACAATAAACCACCCATTGGTATGGTATTATATATACTATACTTAAACAATAAACCACCCATTGGTATGGTATTATATATACTATACTTTAAGCAATAAACCACTCATTGGTATGGTATTATATATACTATACTTTAAGCAATAAACCACTCATTGGTATGGTATTATATATACTATACTTTAAGCAATAAACCACTCATTGGTATGGTATTATATATACTATACTTAAGCAATAAACCACCCATTGGTATGGTATTATATATACTATACTTAAGCAATAAACCACTCATTGGTATGGTATTATATATACTATACTTAAGCAATAAACCACCCATTGGTATGGTATTATATATACTATACTTAAACAATAAACCACCCATTGGAATGGTAGTATATATACTATACTTAAGCAATAAACCACCCATTGGTATGGTATTATATATACTATACTTAGACAATAAACCACCTATTGGTATGGTATTATATATACTATACTTTAAGCAATAAACCACTCATTGGTATGGTATTATATATACTATACTTTAAGCAATAAACCACTCATTGGTATGGTATTATATATACTATACTTAAGCAATAAACCACCCATTGGAATGGTATTATATATACTATACTTAAGCAATAAACCACCCATTGGTATGGTATTATATATACTATACTTAAGCAATAAACCACCCATTGGTATGGTAGTGTATATACTATACTTAGACAATAAACCACCCATTGGTATGGTATTATATATACTATACTTAAGCAATAAACCACCCATTGGTATGGTAGTATATATACTATACTTTAAGCAATAAACCACCCATTGGTATGGTAGTATATATACTATACTTTAAGCAATAAACCACTCATTGGTATGGTATTATATATACTATACTTAAACAATAAACCACCCATTGGTATGGTATTATATATACTATACTTAGACAATAAACCACTCATTGGTATGGTAGTATATATACTATACTTAGACAATAAACCACCCATTGGTATGGTATTATATATACTATACTTAAGCAATAAACCACCCATTGGTATGGTATTATATATACTATACTTAGACAATAAACCACTCATTGGTATGGTATTATATATACTATACTTAAGCAATAAACCACCCATTGGTATGGTAGTATATATACTATACTTAAGCAATAAACCACCCATTGGTATGGTATTATATATACTATACTTAAACAATAAACCACCCATTGGTATGGTAGTATATATGCTATACTTAAAGCAATACACCACCCATTGGTATGGTATTATATATACTATACTTAAGCAATACACCACCCATTGGTATGGTATTATATATACTATACTTAAGCAATAAACCACCCATTGGTATGGTATTATATATACTATACTTAAACAATAAACCACCCATTGGTATGGTAGTATATATACTATACTTTAAGCAATAAACCACCCATTGGTATGGTAGTATATATACTATACTTAAGCAATAAACCACCCATTGGTATGGTATTATATATACTATACTTAGACAATAAACCACCCATTGGTATGGTAGTATATATACTATACTTAAGCAATAAACCACCCATTGGTATGGTATTATATATACTATACTTAAGCAATAAACCACCCATTGGTATGGTATTATATATACTATACTTAAGCAATAAACCACTCATTGGTATGGTATTATATATACTATACTTAAACAATAAACCAGGCAGTCAGACAGACAGACAGACAGACAGACAGACAGACAGAGAGACAGACAGACAGACAGACACAGCATCATGCCTATAGCACCACTGAACCTTATATGTTCAGTTGTGCTAAAAATGATCAGTCAAAGTAAAATGTGACCCTTCCCTAATTATCATTTTCTAACATATGCCTCCCCCTTGTAATGACCGAAGGCCCCCTAAACGCACAGGGTTTGGATAGGCATGCTAGCCTTGTCTTTTCATCAGACTTATCCCAAATAAACAAAAAGTTGGGTAACAGTTTACTGACATCTTTAAATCGACTCCACGAAATACTTTGTACAAATGATAAAGGCTTTCCATAGATTTTGTTCGTACGGCTACATGACGCTCAATTTATGTCCTTGGATAGATAGCTGAGATTTATACCGACAATAAGAATGAAAGAAAGGACGATATAATAATGAACTTTAACCCCATAAAACCACTTTACCAACAATACCCAAGAATAACTTCATGAGCAGAAGACACCAATGACAGTCAGTCGTGCGTCAATGGAGACTCTTTTAACCAGCTGAGGCCTGATGTTCATATCTACGTACTTCTACAATTATCGGTAACATAAATAACTGAGTTGAAGCAAACTTTATTTTTTATTCACCGTACACATAAGGCGAAATACAGAAAGTACCTTCTGTCCCTGACGAGAACTCGTTATTGAAGTGAATTAAGCAGTCGGTTTCCCCTTTGAATCCTATTCATGAATAAATCCAGTGTTCTATATACACCCGGGACTAGAAACTATTGACGAGGTGCTGTGTGTCGGTCGGCATTAAGTGATGATTTCTTTAGAAATGTTGGTTTTCGTAATTCAGACTACAAGTTTTGACTGATCGCTTGTACATAGAATTACCACTCAATTCATATGTAGATTAAGTGAAATACAAGTGGGTACATGCTACCGGTCTTTTGCGCTTAAGTGATCCAAATCGGTTTGCAATGATAGACGTGTAAGTGTTTGAATAATGCAAGATGTAACTACACGTTTACAGTCGAAAATAAACGGATGGAGAAACAGTGACAACATCAACAAATAGGGAGATGTTACTTTTTATTTATTACTAAGGTACCAAAATAAATATACACAGTCACCTAGTGAATAAATAAACTTACACAGTCATCTAGTGAATAAATAAACTTACACAGTCATCTACTGAATAAATAAACTTACACAGTCATCTAGTGAATAAATACATTTACATAGTCAACTAGTGAATAAATAAACTTGCATAGCCACCTAGTGAATAAATAGACTTGCACAGTTACAATATTTGTTAGGGTGTTAAACCTTACAATATAGACTACTGTATTATTTGTTAGGGTGTTAAACCTTACAATATAGACTACTGTATCATTTGTTAGGGTGTTAAACCTTACAATATAGACTACTGTATCATTTGTTAGGGTGTTAAACCTTACAATATAGACTACTGTATCATTTGTTAGGGTGTTAAACCTTACAATATAGACTACTGTATCATTTGTTAGGGTGTTAAACCTTACAATATAGACTACTGTATTATTTGTTAGGGTGTTAAACCTTACAATATAGACTACTGTATCATTTGTTAGGGTGTTAAACCATACAATATAGACTACTGTATCATTTGTTAGGGTGTTAAACCTTACAATATAGACTACTGTATCATTTGTTAAGGTGTTACACCTTACAATATAGACTACTGTATCATTTGTTAGGGTGTTAAACCTTACAATATAGACTACTGTATCATTTGTTAGGGTGTCAAACCTTACAATATAGACTACTGTATTATTTGTTAGGGTGTTAAACCTTACAATATAGACTACTGTATTATTTGTTAGGGTGTCAAACCTTACAATATAGACTACTGTATTATTTGTTAGGGTGTTAAACCTTACAATATAGACTACTGTATCATTTGTTAGGGTGTCAAACCTTACAATATAGACTACTGTATTATTTGTTAGGGTGTCAAACCTTACAATATAGACTACTGTATTATTTGTTAGGGTGTTAAACCTTACAATATAGACTACTGTATTATCTGTTAGGGTGTTAAACCTTACAATATAGACTACTGTATCATTAGTTAGGGTGTTAAACCTTACAATATAGACTACTGTATCATTTGTCTAGGGTCTATGGTTGTGAGTGATGCCATACAGGTTTGACATAGACCCTAGGGTCTATGGTTGTGAGTGATGTCATTCAGGTTTGACATAGACCCTACAGGGTCTTTGGTTGTGAGTGATGCCATACAGGTTTGACATAGACCCTACAGGGTCTATGGTTGAGAGTGATGCCATACAAGTTTGACATAAACCCTACAGGGTCTATGGTTGTGACTGATGCCATACAGGTTTGACATAGACCCTACAGGGTCTATGGTTGTGAGTGATGCCATACAGGTTTGACATAGACCCTACAGGGTCTATGGTTGTGAGTGATGCCATACAGGTTTGACATAGACCCTACAGGGTCTATGGTTGTGAGTGATGCCATACAGGTTTGACATAGACCCTACAGGGTCTTTGGTTGTGAGTGATGCCATACAGGTTTGACATAGACCCTACAGGGTCTTTGGTTGTGAGTGATGCCATACAGGTTTGACATAGACCCTACAGGGTCTTTGGTTGTGAGTGATGCCATACAGGTTTGACATAGACCCTACAGGGTCTATGGTTGAGAGTGATGCCATACAAGTTTGACATAAACCCTACAGGGTCTATGGTTGTGAGTGATGCCATACAGGTTTGACATAGACCCTACAGGGTCTTTGGTTGTGTGATGCCATACAGTTTTGACATAGACCCCACAGGATCTTTGGTTGTGAGTGATGCCATACAGGTTTGACATAGACCCTACAGGGTCTTTGGTTGTGAGTGATGCCATACAGGTTTGACATAGACCCTACAGGGTCTTTGGTTGTGAGTGATGCCATACAGGTTTGACATAGACCCTACAGGGTCTATGGTTGTGAGTGATGCCATACAGGTTTGACATAGACCCTACAGGGTCTTTGGTTGTGAGTGATGCCATACAGGTTTGACATAGACCCTACAGGGTCTTTGGTTGTGAGTGATGCCATACAGGTTTGACATAGACCCTACAGGGTCTATGGTTGTCAGTCTAGGCTGAATCTAGCAGTGACGTCACATAGCTAGGTTTGAAATACATACAAGTGTAGGCTGAATGTAGCAGTGACGTCACATAGGTTTGAAATACATACAAGTGTAGGCTGAATCTAGCAGTGACGTCACATAGGTTTGAAATACATACAAAAGTGTAGGCTGAATCTAGCAGTGACGTCACATAGGTTTGAAATACATACAAGTGTAGGCAGAATCTAGCAGTGACGTCACATAGGTTTGAAATACATACAAGTGTAGGCTGAATGTAGCAGTGACGTCACATAGGTTTGAAATACATACAAGTGTAGGCTGAATGTAGCAGTGACGTCACATAGGTTTGAAATACATACAAGTGTAGGCTGAATGTAGCAGTGACGTCACATAGGTTTGAAATACATACAAGTGTAGGCTGAATGTAGCAGTGACGTCACATAGGTTTGAAATACATACAAGTGTAGGCTGAATGTAGCAGTGACGTCACATAGGTTTGAAATACATACAAGTGTAGGCTGAATGTAGCAGTGACGTCACATAGGTTTGAAATACATACAAGTGTAGGTTGAATCTAGCAGTGACGTCACATAGGTTTGAAATACATACAAGTGTAGGCTGAATCTAGCAGTGACGTCACGTTGGGTTGAAATACATACAAGTGTAGGTTGAATCTAGCAGTGACGTCACATAGGTTTGAAATAAATACAAGTGTAGGCTGAATCTAGCAGTGACGTCACGTTGGGTTGAAATACATACAAGTGTAGGCTGAATGTAGCAGTGACGTCACATAGGTTTGAAATACATACAAGTGTAGGCTAAATCTAGCAGTGACATCACATAGGTTTGAAATACATACAAGTGTAGGTTGAATCTAGCAGTGACGTCACATAGGTTTGAAATACATACAAGTGTAGGCTGAATCTAGCAGTGACGTCACGTTGGGTTGAAATACATACAAGTGTAGGCTGAATCTAGCAGTGAT
Organism: Glandiceps talaboti; assembly: GCF_964340395.1. NCBI lineage: Eukaryota > Metazoa > Hemichordata > Enteropneusta > Spengelidae > Glandiceps > Glandiceps talaboti. Next base: position 1,736,313 of record NC_135565.1, on the reverse strand, counting down.
GTCACATAAGTTTGAAAGTCGTCGCTGTGGCGGAGTACTTGTTTAACTCAATTTGTGGCTTTAAATGACCAATATAATACGTATACATGATAATTGTGTTCGTAAGAAGATGAATAACGCCTATGGGGTCATCTAATTGTTGAATGAACAAGCGGTTGTTGTTTGTGTGGGTATCACTATCTGTACATTTTCACAGATGACATGATCGATACAAGTTTTCAATTATATTTAGTACATGTATATAACTCTGTTTACATACACACCACATTTACTTGGTACACCCATTATAATCTTGTAGATTGTAACTTGATTTAGAATTATTATTGAAAACATCACTGTATTCGAATGTTTTAAAGATTCTCTATTTTATAGTTTCAATTTCCCATCAAAATATGTTGCAGCTGCAATACTTTATTAATTATAATAATGCCGCACTTAGTTACAAACCAGCACAAAAACAAACAAACAAACAAACAAACAAAACAAAACAAAACAAAACAAAACAAAACAAAACAAAACAAAACAAAACAAACAAACAAACAAACAAACAAACAAACAAACAAACAAACAAACAAACAAACACACAAACAAACAAACACATAAACAAACAAACAAACAAACAAACAAACAAACAAACAAACAAACAAACAAACAAACAAACAACAAACAAACAAACAAACAAACAAACAAACAAACAAACAAACAAACAAACAAACAAACAACAACAACGACGACGACGACAACAACAACAACAACAACAACAACAACAACAACAACAACAACAACAAACCAAAACCAAGCAACTGTAGATAAAATATTGTCAGGTGAACTAACAACATTCTTAACAAATTTCCATTGCTCAAATCCTATACTTGTAAGCTTCAGAACACAGTTTGCTACTTATTACTTTGTATGCAATAACCAAATTAAATCTGACAATCGGTCATGACCCATATCCAATCACTAAATCAATTTTGACTTAAAAGCAATCAATCTCAAAAATAGCAATTTATAATGTGTTCATAGCGTTATAACTATTGCCAATACTGTTTTTATTTGAAAGTTATTTTGAAGTAATTCGATTTCCTGGAATGTTAAAACTACAAGAATAACGCAATGGCCCTAGCATTACAATTTTCGATTATGAGCAATGAGTAAAAAAATATAATTTTGACATTATTCAGTCTTGGCAAGTGAGTAACACCCATCGTCGATGTCACAAAATACTGTTGCATGATAATTGCTAAGGGTAGGTTCACGGTTGCTATGCACGTTTCTGTTAATATATTTTAATGCTTGTCTACTCTTAATTTCTGTTACCTTAGCAAAGGTCCATGGTTCTTTGTTATTACTTAGTCCATATACATATATCTTTCATTGTTTATCCTCTCACCGCAAGTTATACAATCGCTACATTGATTGACTCTGGTAAGTTGTACAATCAGTAGACTATAGTAAACAATGTAATCAGTAATGACGCTGGTAAGATCTTGCCTTGTGCCAGTGCTTTTCACTGCGTATTCTAGTTCACGTTTTAATGTAATAAATAATCACATGATAATTTCTCACGGCTATGCTGATGATACTCAGCTATTGAAAGTGTTTAGACCGCGAACAGATGATAAGACTGATGCTGTCAAATCTGTGGAGTAATGTACATGTATTGTGGACATTCAAATGTGGATGTTGGATCACAAACTGAAATTAAATGAGAACAAAACGGAGGTCATTCACTTTGGTGCCAGACAACAACAAATAGCTAGAGTAAACTTTGACCATGTCACAATTGGTAATGATGAAATCAAAGTAGCAGACCATGTATGCAATCTTGGTGGTTGATTGGATTTCAATCTGTCAATGGAATGCCGTGTAAATCAAGGGTCCAAAAAATACATCATAACCTGTATAATCTGCGTCGTATACGAAAATACTTTAATCAAAGTGTCAATGAAAGTTTAGTTTAGTTCATTATCTTATTACTTAGTTCCCACTTGGATTATGCAAATTTGATTTTATATGGAATGCCACAATATCTATTTGACAGATTACAACGTCTGCAAAATTACACCATGAATGTAGTGAAAGGCTTGAGTAAATACGATGGTGTGTCTCAATCAATTAGAGAATTATATTGGCTCCCTGTAAAAGCTAGGGTAGAGTTTAAGATAATGTTACTTGTTTTTAAGGCATTGCAAGGTGTAGCTCCCAGTTACATAATAGAATTGGTTCAAAAGATCCATAACACCAATTATAGTGCCCAGGTCAATAAATTGAATGACAGAGCTTTTGCCATTTGTGGGTCAAAACTATGGAGATCTTTAACCGAGAAACCTAAGGGTATTGATAATATGGAACATTTTAAACGTGAGCTGAAAACACACCCTTTTAAATAGCATTATTACACCTCGACGTTCTTACACAAGCTGTCATTGGTCAGAATCGAATCACATGACCTACTTTAAATAGACTATTGCCCGCGCGTGTACAGACTAATGCCCGGCAGTTGCCCGCTGGATTTATTTCGACCGTTGCACATCTATTCTACGTATGTTTTCCAGTTTTTTGCGCTCGAGGTGGCAAACTAACTACAGTAAATCACAAGCTTATATCTTGCAGAAATTTGAATAAATACAATTACAGATTACCTCCTACAAATAATGCATGCCATGTCTGTATTCGATGCTTAAATGCAAGTATAATTTGGTAGTGCACCTTGAAAGGGAAACTTTTCTACCAATGACGAATGATGATGAATGAAGAGTAGCTATGTGAACGATTGGACGAATGGCGAGTGGACGGTGTGATAAAATCAATAACACAAGCGCTCGGGAAATATCACAATTTAATGCCTGCCCTCGGGCTGTCACTCTTTAACAGAATTTTGATGATGCCCTCACCTTCGGCTTGGGCATCATCAAAATCTTGGTAAAGAGTGCCAACCGTTCTGCAGGCACTAAATTGTGATATTGCCCTCGCTGGCATGTGTTATCATTTAATTGTAGACTGTATTGGTTTTAATGAAGTTATTTTGATTGTAGTTTTATCAGTTTTTAATGTATGTTTATCTTACGAGTTTAAATCTACATGTATGTCATTTTGTTTCATTTCCCAATGCTTTTAATTGTTATTGTTCAGCGCTTTTGAACATCGTTTATAATAGAAAGGGCGCTATACAAAATTTTAAATGTTAAATGTTAAGTTATCATGACAGTCACAAACCATAAGCGGTCCAAGTGCAACAAACCCGCGGGCTTGCCTGACGAAAACGGGTGTCATAAAAGTTGTTTGCATCTCTAAAGCTGTTTGTAGCGTTACTTATAATAGCCTAATAAATTGATAACAACTGATATGAGACGGAGATAAGGTTTGCCTCAAGTGCCGGTGGGTAATAAAATGTTTTACAGCTGTTTACTTGTGTTATGTAAGAGCCCATCATCACATGTGTAAATATTGGTACTCTTTGATAACAAGTCCACTTGCTTGGCTAATAGCTTGTCCCAGTAATGTACAATTGTTAGTTGACTCTGGTAAGTTATATCAATAGATGTACTAAATGATCTCAAATTTAAAGCTTGCATTCAAAAGATATATTATCAAAATGATTATTTATGCAAATTACATATCACAATTACAACCTACATAAATAACTACATCAAACCTGTATGATTTGTTATAGTTGATGTGTGTACCAAGTGAAATTTTAAGTTGCAATCTTAAGATATAGCCTAATTATCGAAAATCCTTAATTATGCAAATTAGTTATTAAAATTAAAAACTATATCAACAGCAGGCTTTAGAGGATGTGTGTGCTCTGACATGGCTGATGTATGCACCAACTTATATGAAATTTGAAGCTTGCATTCTAAAGATAAAGACTAATTACCGAAAATCACTATTTATGCAAATTACTCATTAAAACTAAAACGCTATGCCAACGGCTTTTAACGCATATATATGTGTGTTGTTATAGTTGAGGTATGTGCCAAATTATATGGAATTAGAAGTGTGCATTCCAAAGATATAGCTTAATTAGTGAAAATCATTAATTATTCAAATTACTCATTAAAAGTAAAAGCTATATCAACACAATATAAAGGACAAGTGCGCATTATTAGGGTTGATATGTGTCCCTAATTGTATGAAATTTGAAGATTGCATTCTGAAGATGAAACTTAATTACCGAAAGTCATTAATTATGCAAATTATTCATTAAAACAATAAGCTATATCAACACACTTTAAAGAACATATGTGTTTTCTTACGGTTAACTTGTACTAAATTAAAATAGAAGTATGCATTCTTAAGATATAGCCTAATTACCGAAATTCATTAATTATGCAAATTATTCATACAAGCTTTAAGCTAAATCAACACACTGTATAGGACATATGCGCTTTGCGAATTTGAAGGATGTGTTCCAAAGATAGAGCCTAATTACTAAAAACCATTAATTATGCAAATGACTTATTAACATTGATTGGATTTTTACCAAAACCTAATCAGTTCTTGCCATTAGCATGTGAAAGATGTTATATAATGCTGGTTCATTTCCATGCGATCGTACTCGATGTGGTAATACTAATCATGTTTTTGGCCCTAAGAACAGTGTGGCTGTTACGAGTAGATTTACTTGTATTAGTACTAATGTAGTGTATTATATTACATGCGGGAAATGTAGTTTTTTGTACATAGGTTCAACTGTATGTTGTCGTCTTGGTGATCGTTTCGTAGAACATCTCAGTCTAACCAGACAAAAGAATAGTAACTATCCCGTATCTGTGCAGTTTATTACTAACACACAGTGTATCAGATATGTCTATTTCAGGAATTTGTAAGGTTTCTGGCGATGAGAATCGTTTGAGGTTGAAGGAGGAGGAAATCATTTTCCGTCTCAGAACGCTGGAACTCCATGGAATTAATAGATTATTTACATCATTCCCTAATATCTGACTACGCTTATTCTATAGTTCAGGCTTGTTCTATACGGTACTTTTTGGTGCGCATAACCTTTAGATCTTTCAGTATTTTACCGTTAATAAGATCATGCAGTACCTCGTTCTATTCCATAACATTTAGATGTACTGTCATGTGATGACCCACTATATATCTTGCCTTGATATCCTATGATAAAGAATATTGATTCGAAGCGTCTGATTGCATTTATTGATCGGGACTGTTTCACTCGTTCCTTGTGCACGTCTACACACACACACACACACACACACACATACACACACACACACACACACACACACACACACACACACACATACATACATACATACATACATACATACATACATACATACATACGTACGCATACATACATACATACACATACATACACACACATACATACATACATACATACATACATACATACACACATGCATACATACATACACACATACACACACATACATACATACATACATACATACATACATACATACATACATACATACATACATACACACACACACAAACATACACAGAGACAGACAGACAGACAGACAGACAGACAGACATACATACATACATACATACATACATACATACATACATACACACACACACACAAACATACACAGAGACAGACAGACAGACAGACAGACAGACAGACAGACAGACAGACAGACAGACTGACTGAGACAGAGCCAGAGACAGGGAGAGACTGTGAGACAGAAAGAGAGAGACACAGTCAGTCATTCAGTCAGTCAGTCAGTCAGTCAGTCAGTCAGTTAGTCAGTCAGTCAGTCAGTCAGTCAGTCAGTCAGTCAGTCAGTCAGTCAGTCAGTCAGTCAGTCAGTCAGACAGACAGACAGACAGACAGACAGACAGACAGACAGACAGACAGACAGACAGACAGGGACTGAGAGACAGAGACAGAGACGGAGAGTAGGGGAAATATATTAAGGCATACACAAACACATTCCCCACCATATCATTGAATATGAGCTTTTCAGTGCATTTCGAAGAAGCTCATTAAAAGTCTATGAAATTTGAAGCTTGTAGGTACTCTTAAATTCATTAATTGTGCAAATGACTCATTAAAACTAAGTGTCACATCAGTAAACTTGTGCAAAACATGTGCGCTCTGGGATCGTGGATGTACGCACCATTTACAGTCTAATTACTGAAAATAATTAATTATGCCAATGACTCAAACATCAGCAAGCTTTTTGTTGTGACATATACCTTTTCTTATGTTTTAAGTATGTGCGAATTCTACATAATTTGAAGTGTGCATTCTTAAGTTATACAAAAATTGTGGCCTAATTAGTGAAAATCATCAATTATGCAAATGAGTGATTAAAACTATGAGCTATAATATCGAATTTTATAAGACACATGCACTTTGTTATCGTCAATGTATTACTAAATTATATTGAATTTGAATCGGGCATAGATATATAAGATATAGTGTTTATGTCAATAGCTCATATATATTCATGGTTGTTTACAAAACCCAATCAGTTCTAGCCATTACCCTAATGAATATGTGTACCAAATTTGTTTTGTATTGAGTCAGCCGCTTTTGAGAAAACGATAACACAGACAGACAGACAGACAGACAGACATGTATACACACACAGACACACAGACACACACTCACACTCACACTCACACTCACACTCACAGACCTTTCACCCAACATATATAACCTTCCTGATGGAACGTAACAAAACTACCAAATTCCAATATCAACACAGACGTTGTCGATTGTCATATGTGTATAAGGAATACATTGAATGTCGAGTAAATGAAATACAACGATGTGACTTGCCTCACCTGACTTTCCGACCTTGTCAGCACCAAGGACAACAATATGATATGGTTTACCGAGTTTTCCTGATCGTTGGCTTCTAGGACTCACTTTAGGGCTGTTGTTATTGTTCATGGATTTAGTATTTGGATTTCTCGAGTTCGGAGCAAGGTTCCCGTTATTCGGTGGGGATCGTCGCAGACTGTTGCTGACGGGCATGCTTGCTGACAGTCGTTCTCAGCTAAGATATGCCTAACGCCTAATCACAGTCACCGTTTCTCGTCGAATTCCAACTATGCTTAGAATTGTTGAATCTACTCGGTACATCTACAACTAGAATTACCGTAGCCCTTTGTTGAGTCTCTGACAAACAAAGTACAACAAGGCAGTTCAAAAACCTCGACTATTCTAAATTTTACCATATCACGCTGAGTGAGAAACCGTCGCAGAGATCGAAGGTAAAATAAGCATCAAACGGGAATCTCCTCCAGGGTGATGAATAGTTGTAGAGTCAACTGAGCAATCATAGGAAGATCCGAAAGGTAAGTGATTGAGAGTAAACAATGAAGTGAATAAGCAGTCTAAACACGAGTGGACTCATACATAGGGATGTATCAAACCGCCGATTTGTATTATACAACATCAGAGTCTAGACAGCTTAGTGATTGAATGCGTATATATCTCGATCCCATTGCCGCATTTCTTCAGTTCTTCATCTCATACTAACCTATCACACGTACACTTAAAACAACACTTGTTCCAGCAGCTTTGCAACCGTGTGAGGGCGAACAAGACCTATCTTGAAAGTCGATTTAAAAGATCATCGCGGGGAGTATGTGGCTTCGTGCTGTTAATATCCTTTGATATCTATTCAGCTTTTTACTGATTGCACCAGCGCTGTATTGGGCCGAATTTATCGAGCCAGACAACTCTTGTCTACAATATTACCATCATAGACAATTAATAGAACCTCTATTGTCTATAATATTACCATCATAGTCAATTAATAGAACCTCTATTGTCTATAATATTACCATCATAGTCAATTACTAGAACCTCTATTGTCTACAATATTACCATCACAGACAGTTAATAGAACCTCTATTGTCTATAATATTACCATCATAGACAGTTAATGGAACCTCTATTGTCTATAATATTACCATCACAGACAGTTAATAGAACCTCTATTGTCTATAATATTACCATCACAGACAATTAATAGGACATCTATTGTCTATAATATTACCATCATCGTCGCAAACCACGGCCTGTTTTACGGCACTGTTCAGAATGCGCCGTCCCACAGGTAGTTATTTCATAGTATTGTTTATGGTGGAAGAAATAACAGGTCTGGTTTGCGAGAATGACTATCAAAGACAGTTAATAGAACCTCTGTTGTCTATAATATTACCATCATAGTCAATTAATAGAACCTCTATTGTCTACAATATTACCATCGTAGACAGTTAATAGAACCTCTATTGTCTATAATATTACCATCATAGTCAATTAATAGAACCTCTATTGTCTATAATATTACCACCATAGTCAATTAATAGAACCTCTATTGTCTATAATATTACTATTAAAGACAGTTAATAGAACCTCTATTGTCTATAATATTACCATCATCATCAATTAATATAACCTCTATTGTCTATAATATTGCCATCATAGTCAATTAATAGAACCTCTATTGTCTACAATATTACCACCAGTCAATTAATAGAACCTCTATTGTCTATAATATTACTATTAAAGACAGTTAATAGAACCTCTATTGTCTATAAAATTACCATTATAGTCAATTAATAGAACCTCTATTATCTACAATATTACCATCGTAGTCAATTAATAGAACCTCTATTGTCTATAATATTACCATCATAGTCAATTAATAGAACCTCTATTGTCTATAATATTACCATCATCATCAATTAATAGAACCTCTATTGTCTATAATATTACCATCATAGTCAATTAATAGAACCTCTATTGTCTATAATATTACCATCATAGTCAATTATTAGAACCTCTATTGTCTATAATATTACCATCATAGTCAATTAATAGAACCTCTATTGTCTATAATATTACCATCATCATCAATAAATAGAACCTCTATTGTCTACAATATTACCATCATAGACAGTTAATGGAACCTCTATTGTCTATAATATTACCATCATAGACAGTTAATAGAACCTCTGTTGTCTATAATATTACCATCACAGACAATTAATAGAACCTCTATGGTCTACAATATTACCATCATAGACAGTTAATGGAACCTCTATTGTCTATAATATTTCCATCATAGACAGTTAATGGAACCTCTATTGTCTATAATATTACCATCATAGACAGTTAATCAAACCTCTAATGTCTATAATATTGCCATCATAGTCAATTAATAGAACCTCTATTGTCTATAATATTACCATCATAGACAGTTAATGGAACATCTATTGTCTATAATATTACCATCATAGACAGTTAATGGAACCTCTATTGTCTATAATATTACCATCATAGTCAATTAATAGATCCTCTATTGTCTATAATATTACCATCATAGACAGTTAATGGAACCTCTATTGTCTATAATATTACCATCATAGACAATTAATAGAACCTCTATTGTCTATAATATTACCATCATAGACAGTTAATATAACCTCTATTGTCTATAATATTACTATCATAGTCAATTAATAGAACCTCTATTGTCTATAATATTACCATCATAGTCAATTAATAGAACCTCTATTGTCTATAATATTACCATCATAGTCAATTAATAGAACCTCTATTGTCTATAATATTACCATCATAGTCAATTAATAGAACCTCTATTGTCTATAATATTACCATCATCATCAATTAATAGAACCTCTATTGTTTATAATATTGCCATCATAGTCAATTAATATAACCTCTATTGTCTATAATATTACCACCAGTCAATTAATAGAACCTCTGTTGTCTATAATATTGCCATCACAGACAGTTAATGGAACCTCTATTGTCTATAATATTACCATCATAGTCAATTAATGGAACCTCTATTGTCTACAATATCACCACCAGTCAATTAACAGAACCTCTATTGTCTATAATATTACTATTAAAGACAGATAATAGAACCTCTATTGTCTATAATATTACCATCATAGACAGTTAATAGAACCTCTATTGTCTATAATATTACCACCAGTCAATTAACAGAACCTCTATTGTCTATAATATTACCTTCATAGTCAATTAACAGAACCTCTATTGTCTACAATATAACCATCATAGTCAATTAATAGAACCTCTATTGTCTATAATATTACCATCATAGTCAATTAATAGAACCTCTATTGGCTATAATATTACCATCGTAGACAGTTAATAGAACATCTATGGTCTATAATATTACCATTATAGTCAATTAATAGAACCTCTATTGTCTATAATATTACCATCGTAGACAGTTAATAGAACCTCTATTATCTATAATATTACCATCATAGTCAATTAATAGAACCTCTATTGTCTTTAATATTACCATCATAGACAATTAATGGAACCTCTATTGTCTATAATATTACCATCATAGTCAATTAATAGAACCTCTATTGTCTATAATATTACCATCGTAGACAGTTAATGGAACCTCTATGGTCTATAATATTACCATCATAGACAGTTAATGGAACCTCTATTGTCTATAATATTACCATCGTAGACAGTTAATAGAACCTCTATTGTCTATAATATTACTATCAAAGACAGTTAATAGAACCTCTATTGTCTATAATATTACCATCATAGTCAATTAATAGAACCTCTATTGTCTATAATATTACCATCGTAGACAGTTAATGGAACCTCTATTGTCTATAATATTACCATCATAGTCAATTAATAGAACCTCTATTGTCTACAATATTACCACCATAGACAGTTAATAGAACCTCTATTGTCTATAATATTACCATCATAGTCAATTAATAGAACCTCTATTGTCTATAATATTACCACCATAGTCAATTAATAGAACCTCTATTGTCTATAATATTACTATTAAAGACAGTTAATAGAACCTCTATTGTCTATAATATTACCATCATCATCAATTAATATAACCTCTATTGTCTATAATATTGCCATCATAGTCAATTAATAGAACCTCTATTGTCTACAATATTACCACCAGTCAATTAATAGAACCTCTATTGTCTATAATATTACTATTAAAGACAGTTAATAGAACCTCTATTGTCTATAATATTACCATCATAGTCAATTAATAGAACCTCTATTCTCTTTAATATTACCATCATAGACAGTTAATAGAACCTCTGTTGTCTATAATATTACCATCATAGTCAATTAATAGAAACTCTATTATCTACAATATTACCATCATAGTCAATTAATAGAACCTCTATTGTCTATAATATTACCATCATAGTCAATTATTAGAACCTCTATTGTCTATAATATTACCATCATAGTCAATTAATAGAACCTCTATTGTCTATAATATTACCATCATCATCAATAAATAGAACCTCTATTGTCTACAATATTACCATCATAGACAGTTAATGGAACCTCTATTGTCTATAATATTACCATCATAGACAGTTAATAGAACCTCTGTTGTCTATAATATTACCATCACAGACAATTAATAGAACCTCTATGGTCTACAATATTACCATCATAGACAGTTAATGGAACCTCTATTGTCTATAATATTTCCATCATAGACAGTTAATGGAACCTCTATTGTCTATAATATTACCATCATAGACAGTTAATCAAACCTCTAATGTCTATAATATTGCCATCATAGTCAATTAATAGAACCTCTATTGTCTATAATATTACCATCATAGACAGTTAATGGAACATCTATTGTCTATAATATTACCATCATAGACAGTTAATGGAACCTCTATTGTCTATAATATTACCATCATAGTCAATTAATAGATCCTCTATTGTCTATAATATTACCATCATAGACAGTTAATGGAACCTCTATTGTCTATAATATTACCATCATAGACAATTAATAGAACCTCTATTGTCTATAATATTACCATCATAGACAGTTAATATAACCTCTATTGTCTATAATATTACTATCATAGTCAATTAATAGAACCTCTATTGTCTATAATATTACCATCATAGTCAATTAATAGAACCTCTATTGTCTATAATATTACCATCATAGTCAATTAATAGAACCTCTATTGTCTATAATATTACCATCATAGTCAATTAATAGAACCTCTATTGTCTATAATATTACCATCATCATCAATTAATAGAACCTCTATTGTTTATAATATTGCCATCATAGTCAATTAATAGAACCTCTATTGTCTATAATATTACCATCATAGTCAATTAATAGAACCTCTATTGTCTATAATATTACCATTGTAGACAGTTAATGGAACCTCTATTGTCTACAATATTACCACCAGTCAATTAATAGAACCTCTATTACAACGGGTAAAACATGTTGAAGGTTACCAACACCCATACACAAGTAAATGTTCCTTTTGTTATTTGTTTATTTATGTAGATTTTGTTGCCATTAAGAAATGTCCCTTTTGTTATTTGTTTATTTATGTAGATTTTGTTGCCATTAAGAAATGTCCCTTTTGTTATTTGTTTATTTATGTAGATTTTGTTGCCATTAAGAAATGTCCCTTTTGTTATTTGTTTATTTATGTAGATTTTGTTGCCATTAAGAAATGTTCCTTTTGTTATTTATTTATTTATGTAGATTTTGTTGCCATTAAGAAATGTTCCTTTTGTTCTTTGTTTATTTATGTAGATTTTGTTGCCATTAAGAAATGTTCCTTTTGTTATTTGTTTATTTATGTAGATTTTGTTGCCATTAAGAAATGTTCCTTTTGTTATTCATTTATATATGTAAATTTTGTTGCCATTAAGAAATGTTCCTTTTGTTCTTTGTTTATTTATATAGATTTTGTGGCCATTAAGAAATGTTCCTTTTGTTCTTTGTTTATTTATGTAGATTTTGTTGCCATTAAGAAATGTTCCTTTTGTTATTTATTTATTTATGTAGATTGTGTGGCCATATAGAAATGTTCCATTGTAAAAAATATAAAGAATGAACATTTTACAGTTCTTTTCCCTAAACCGAGTCAAATCTATTAAATGAACTATCAAGATCAGTGAGCCTGATCACAAGGTTTCATTTGTTCCTTACTATCTCCGCCAATCATTGGTCCCCTACTATCCCTGCCAATCATTAGTTCACTACTACCCCTGCAAATCATTGGTTCCCAACTATCCCTGCCAATCATTGGTTCCCTAATATCTCTGCCAATCATTGGTTCCTTACTATCCCTGCCAATCATTGGTTCCTTACTATCCCTGCCAAGCATTGGTTCCCTACTATCCCTGCCAATCATTGGTTCCTTACTATCCCTGTCAATCATTGGTTTCTTACTATCCCTGTCAATCATTGGTTTCTTACTATCCCTGCCAATCATTGGTTCCTTACTATCCCTGCCAATCATTGGTTCCTTACTATCCCTGCAAATCATTGGTTCCCTACTATCCCTGCCAAACATTTGTTCCTTACTATCCCTGCCAAGCATTGGTTCCCTAATATCTCTGCCAATCATTGGTTCCTTACTATCCCTGCAAATCATTGGTTCCTTACTATCCCTGCCAATCATTGGTTCCTTACTATCCCTGTCAAGCATTGGTTCCCTACTATCCCTGCCAATCATTGGTTCCTTACTGTCCCTGCCAATCATTGGTTCCCTACTATCCCTGCCAATCATTGGTTCCTTACTATCCCTGTCAAGCATTGGTTCCCTACTATCCCTGCCAATCATTGGTTCCCTTCTATCCCTGCCAATCATTGGTTCCTTACTATCCCTGCCAAGCATTGGTTCCCTACTATCCCTGCCAATCATTGGTTCCCTACTATCCCTGCCAAGCATTGGTTCCCTACTATCCCTGCCAAGCATTGGTTCCTTACTATCCCTGCCAAGCATTGGTTCCCTACTATCCCTGCCAATCATTGTTCCTTACTATCCCTGCCAATCATTGGTTCCCTACTATCCCTGCCAATCATTGGTTCCTTACTATCCCTGCCAATCATTGGTTCCCTACTATCCCTGCCAATCATTGGTTCCTTACTATCCCTGCCAATCATTGGTTCCCTACTATCCCTGCCAATCATTGGTTCCCTACTATCCCTGCCAATCATTGGTTCCCTACTATCCCTGCCAATCATTGGTTCCTTACTATCCCTGCCAATCATTGGTTCCCTACTATCCCTGCCAATCATTGGTTCCTTACTATCCCTACCAAGCATTGGTTCCCTACTATTCCTGCCAATCATTGGTTCCCTACTATTCCTGCCAAGCATTGGTTCTCTACTATCCCTGCCAAGCATTGGTTCCCTACTATCCCTGCCAAGCATTGGTTCCCTACTATCCCTGCCAAGCATTTGTTCCTTACTATCCCTGCCAATCATTGGTTCCTACTATCCCTGCAAATCATTGGTTCCCAACTATCCCTGCCAATCATTTGTTCCTTACTATCCCTGCCAAGCTTTGGTTCCCTACTATCCCTGCCAAGCATTGGTTCCTTACTATCCCTGCCAAGCATTGGTTCCTTACTATCCCTGCCAAGCATTGGTTCCGTACTATCCCTGTCAAGCATTGGTTCCTTACTATCCCTGCAAATCATTGGTTCCCTACTATCCCTGCCAATCATTTGTTCCTTACTATCCCTGCCAAGCATTGGTTCCCTACTATCCCTGCCAAGCATTGGTTCCTTACTATCCCTGCCAAGCATTGGTTCCCTATTATCCCTGCCAAGCATTGGTTCCTTACTATCCCTGCCAAGCATTGGTTCCCTACTATCCCTGCCAATCATTTGTTCCTTACCATCCCTGCCAATCATTGGTTCCCTACTATCCCTGCCAAGCATTGGTTCACTACTATCCCTGCCAAGCATTGGTTCCCTACTATCCCTGCCAATCATTTGTTCCTTACTATCCCTGCCAAGCATTGGTTCCCTACTATCCCTGCCAAGCATTGGTTCCTTACTATCCCTGCCAAGCATTGGTTCCTTACTATCCCTGCCAAACATTTGTTCCTTACTATCCCTGCCAAGCATTGGTTTCTTACTATCCCTGCCAAGCATTGGTTCCCTATTATCCCTGCCAATCATTGGTTCCCTACTATCCCTGCCAATCATTGGCTCCCTACTATCCCTGCCAATCATTGGTTCCCTACTATCCCTGCCAAGCATTGGTTCCTTACTATCCCTGCCAATCATTGGTTACTTACTATCCCTGCCAATCATTGGTTCCTTACTATCCCTGCCAAGCGTTGGTTCCCTACTATCCCTGCCAATCATTGGTAAGTAAGGTAAGTTCAATTATACAGTAAGAAGTTGGTCAGTTTTCTGTGGTCGGAGGGATGTGTGTGGATTTTTTCAATGATCATCTTCTGACCCCCGCCCTGTATAACTAAAACCATCCCCATAGCACTTGTTGCACCCAACAGATCTTTCACTGTGCAGGGTAAATCATGGAGTTTGGGGAGTACAGTGATCTAGACGGCTTGACTAGATTTCACTGTTATTAAATGCTTCACAGGACAGCACCATTATGTAAACGAAATGATTCTTTATACATAGGGCTGAATTTAAAAATTCAAATAGCATCTTTTGGAAGTACGCCACCTCATGTAGTCATATGACTAGTCTTAACATTGTAACTGGCACCATGGTCATATGACTAGTCTTACCGTAGTCATGGGCAAGGTGGCCAAAAGCTATCTCGTGACAGGATTTATAAATATCATACAATGTACATACATACATACACACATACATACATACATACATACATACATACATAGTATAGGTACAATTATAACACAGAAAGGTGAAGAAGAAGAAGAAGAAGGAACACAGACTATAAAGAGAGAAACCATTAACAGGTTAACTTTTATGGACATACTTAACCATATGTACATACACTAGATATGTAGAGTACATACACTAGATATGTAGAGTACATACACTAGATATGTAGAGTACATACACTAGATATGTAGAGTACATACTTAACCATATGTAGAGTACATACACTAGATATGTAGAGTACATACACTAGATATGTAGAGTACATACACTAGATATGTAGAGTACATACTTAACCATATGTAGAGTACATACACTAGATATGTAGAGTACATACACTAGATATGTAGAGTACATACACTAGATATGTAGAGTACATACACTAGATATGTAGAGTACATACTTAACCATATGTAGAGTACATACACTAGATATGTAGAGTACATACACTAGATATGTAGAGTACATACACTAGCTATGTAGAGTACATACACTAGCTATGTAGAGTACATACACTAGATATGTAGAGTACATACACTAGATATGTAGAGTACATACACTAGGTATGTAGAGTACATACTTAACCATATGTAGAGTACATATACTAGATATGTAGAGTACATACTTAACCATATGTAGAGTACATACACTAGATATGTAGAGTACATACACTAGATATGTAGAGTACATACACTAGATATGTAGAGTACATACTTAACCATATGTAGAGTACATACACTAGATATGTAGAGTACATACACTAGATATGTAGAGTACATACTTAACCATATGTAGAGTACATACACTAGATATGTAGAGTACATACACTAGATATGTAGAGTACATACACTAGATATGTAGAGTACATACACTAGCTATGTAGAGTACATACACTAGATATGTAGAGTACATACACTAGATATGTAGAGTACATACACTAGATATGTAGAGTACATACTTAACCATATGTAGAGTACATACACTAGATATGTAGAGTACATACACTAGATATGTAGAGTACATACACTAGATATGTAGAGTACATACACTAGATATGTAGAGTACATACTTAACCATATGTAGAGTACATACACTAGATATGTAGAGTACATACACTAGATATGTAGAGTACATACACTAGATATGTAGAGTACATACACTAGCTTTAGATATTTTAATATGGACAGAAACACTGTAAACGTCACACACACATGTTGTGTACAATCCCCACAGCTCGAGGCCTTTGAAGACGACAGTGGATAATGCATTATTCATTTGTTTGGATGTCCTTGATATGATACCATTGATCATGTAGTGTACGAGATTACTATCTTGTTGGTAAGGTCAACCAAACTGAATGATGGAAACTAAGAATTAAATCTAAGGAGTTAGATATATTTACAGTTGTAATTTCTTTTCTTTCGTAGAAAGATAAACTATTAGTTAAGGAGTCTATTTGATGACCTATGTTTTGTCTGTATTAACAGTCAAGTGCCATTTCTTTGTTTTGTGTTACATTTGACTCGGCATTTGACAAACAACCAATCAAAAGTCCGGAGTTGATTTCTCCACATTCTTTTATTTTACAGGAATATAAACTTATGTAACGTGCACAGGGGGGGGGGGGTGAACACTGTGTAATGAAGGTATAGACAAGCGTTCCTCGCTAAATGCGTGCAATGACGGATAAGCACCGGTATTGTTGATGAATTATGAATGTATGTGTCGACCCCCGTTTGAATGAAAGTGTAATGTATACAATTATGTGAAAACCAGGACGTGGTGACGGGGGCTATTGTCTTGGAATAAGGTGTTGTATTTTGTTACCAATTACTCAACTCGTTGACATATAGTTTATTTATTTATTTCACGGAAGGCCGGCAAGTCCCATTTACAGGCTCCTAAAAATGCAAAATTTAAGAATACAAAACACACAAGCATATCAAACAAACAAAACTAACTTAATGCACATTAAAAACACATTACGAGGCAAATATATAAAATCAATATTGTCAGGTGGACAATCTGGAAAATTAAAGTCAATATTCAAAATACTACAACAAAGACCACTATACGTTGTTATACATCTGTGAACAGCACAGTGTTTAAAAACATTATATTTACTGGTATCAGGTTTGTAAACTTTCTAGTTCTCCGATCCGGCATCTGTGGGACTTTAAAATGTAACTTGAAAAGCATATATGGACTATCATAAACATTACTTACACACTTGTAAAATATACCATGTCTAAAAACATCCTCCGTCGCGCTGAGAGGGGATTGGCAAATCGAAAAACTTGCATAATGTGCATATTGTGTCGGTTAAAAATTATTCCGTTTAATGAATTTTCCAGAACCCTTTCAATGCTAGCCTGTGGTTTATTTTGGCAAGGTGACCAAATGATTGAGCCCTATTCCAGAATACTCCCCATGGGTGATCAAGGGATGCTGTTCCTGCGCCAAACCACAATTGAATGGGGTTGGCTAAGTATCTCCAAGTATAGATTACGATCCAACCTCTCCTTGCAAATCCCACACTTATAAAGAAATCTCTTATTATGTATGAACACTGAAGTCGATTACCACTGTTATTTTATACTGTCTAGTGTATCATACATTTGTACATCTCGAGAATACGGGAAGTATACCATATAACTGCACAAATGAAAATCAGCGACAACGTGTTTTTTTTTGTGAGCTTGAAGGGAAGAGGGAACTGGGAAACAATGTGTACAAAATATTTTCTCATCAGCCCCCACCCCTTCCCTAAGTTCTGCTCGTTCCCTCGGTTTGCATTTGCGCGGAAATGTAATTCAGGCCAGATATACTCTCTGTCTAAAATAGGTGGAACAACATTATCCACATATTAGGGCAAGAAATGGCAAGACAACTAGTTTATTAACTGTGGAAAGCTTCATAAGACAGTTGATTGCTCGGTTGGTTGGTTGGTTGGTTGGTTGAACATTTCATATGTTAATTGATTCAATAATTCACATATATATTTACTTTGATTGATCAAAATACGCATGTTTTTATTATGATTTATTAATAACCTCTATCTATAGTAAATGGTACCGTATTGAACGATTGATTAGTCAATATAAAAGTCTACCCTACAAATAAAAAGAATGATACATTGCCCTGCTTGACAACCCGATTTTAAAACTGCTCAGTCTCGGTTACCCAGACCCTCACAGCTGGGGGATCTGATATGAGACCAACCAACTGAGAGTCTGGGGAAGCGTAATCTAAAGTCACCAGCACCGGAAGTCACATGGTACAATTCTGCCAAATCATGAAGAGTGGGCATACGTACAAGGCCTGTATTGTTGTAATTAAATCACTCGCCTGAGACATAGTAACATAGTACGAAGGTACGTACTTTGATTGTCCAGCCTTTGATGTTTGACACCAGCGAATGTAC
Source organism: Glandiceps talaboti (assembly GCF_964340395.1). Taxonomy (NCBI): domain Eukaryota; kingdom Metazoa; phylum Hemichordata; class Enteropneusta; family Spengelidae; genus Glandiceps; species Glandiceps talaboti. The sequence continues at coordinate 1,717,189 of NC_135565.1, read as the reverse complement.
TCGCTATCGCTCGTGAAAATACGGCGGCAGAATAAACCGAATCACAAGTGAAAATAACTTCTGTATGCCCTACCATCCATTGCGAGGCCGTGGGGCTCTGTCATACTATAACACTGTAAAATAACTAATACTACATTACATTAGAGCAGACATGGAAACGAGTGCAAAAAATAGCTGTTTTCCGTTGTGTTCCATATGGTCTCTGTGTTATTGGTTTCGTCTCATCAAATGTACATGTGCCATTACAGATTGGAAGAACAGTTTTATATTGTCTTGTTAACTTGATGTCAGTTTCTGCATCCACTGTTTCTGGCGATTTTATCTTTTTCTCGAATATTTAAAAAATGTTTAGAGTAGGCAGTGAAAAACTAGATACTGTATCATACAACTCAGCCTTTTCCTTGAGTAAACCACGTAGTTGGCGCTGTTTTCTCTCAATTTAACATATAGTGAATTTGTTCACGGAATATACTACACTTTCCAAGTTTCCGTACAATAAATTTAAGATTGGATATTTTCTATTTTCTACTTACAAATTGATGCATTTCTGGGGCAATTTTAGAGAGGGTCATGTTGCCGCTTGCATCGTCGTCGCTCACAACCGAATTATGGATTCGTAATCGAACAAACAGTGAATGACAAGTGTCACAGAATCGTATTATTGTTGCCGTTAGCAACTATGTTCTATGTACTCATTTCACTCTAAACGTTGAGGGCGCACTTTATTGAACGCGTGAAATTACTCTGTGTAACTTTGGAAGTTTTTTATTTGATAGATCATCTTGATAATTCATTCTTTCAGCTCTGAGATCAATCAGTTTGAAAACTTTGTTGCTAGGAAATAAAGCCAGACTGTTATTTTTATGTTATCATAATTTTACATCTCTTGATCTGTACTGGATAAATGAAATCCTACAATGAAATATGACATAAATATGAAAACAAAGAAGTGAAAGCATGCCAAAGGATTATAGGCAATATAGAAAAATGTTTGTTTCCGATAACATGACTTCAGAAAATAGGGTAGGTAGGTCAGAAGTTTATTTTATTTTACCTTAAATTGAAAAAAAAAATTACTTTGACCCCAAGATAAGATACTCGTCGGTCACTTTCTGTAAGAGTTTAATGAGTTGTAAAAGAAGTAAATGAAGACAATTATAAGTTAAGTAGACGAACACTTTATGCAGATTGTATTGTTATAGACTACAAGACCTGGTTTCTCTCTGGAGTACGATTTATTTAAAAAGTGACCACACTAGAGTCACAAAGGCTAGACATGGAGGTGTACATGGAATTAGAAGTAAATTGTTACCATTTTACCTTTTTGCATACAAAATAATAATGTTTTGGGTTGAAGCTTATTAAACTAAGGTCAGTCGTGTTATTGGAAACATACTACTTTTTATTTGGCCTTACAGTACCATACTGAGATTAAAACGTTTTATAACACTTTACAAAAATCAAACACCCAATTGATTAATAACACACAGAAAATAACTTTATTTCACCACAAAAATCAATCATTAAATCGACCAATCCTTCAATCAATCGAACAAGCAATCATTCAATCAATTAATAAATATTGATCAATCACATGCTCGCTGCCCTGCCCGGTGTTAATACTATGCACACATGAAGTGTAAAACCCACGTAAATCTGACCCAAGTATGTCCGTTCACTAAAGTTACAAGATTTTGCACAGATTATTTTTTTGTAAGAATACAGCCAGGCTATGATATATAACTTGTTAATTAGTGTACACCTGTTTTCCTTATCAATCAGTGTACCCCGTACTTTTTTTTTTATTAATCAGCGTCCACCTGAATAGCTTTCTTATTAATCAGTGTACACCTGTTTTTCTAATAATCAGTGCATCAACTGTTTTTTTTATTATTAATCACCTGTATGTCTTATTAATCAGCACACACCTGTACGCATAATCAATGTACACCTGTGTCTTTCTTATTAATCAGTGTATCTCTGTATGTTTTTCTTATTAATCAATGTATACCCGTATGTCTTTGTGTTTCTATAGTGTATCCATATGCATAAATTTGTCATTAATCAGTTATACCATAGACTATATCTATTTGCTATTAATCGGTGTAGTCCTGCTTATGATTATTATAATTATTCAGTATATTCATTTATGTATATTGTATATCTTACTCGTAAGTTATGCAATAAGGTTCACCGTTAAGTCTACTGTATCACCTGTGAGTAAACATATTTTTTGTAGCTATATACACGACCAAATCAAAATGATTTTTGGGTCCGCACCCAAAAATTAGTGCCCTCAACAGCGATCATAAATTCAATCTGTTTCTGTACTGCTTATGGATAATAATAACAACCACTAATTAACATGTACAATGTCTAATTATTGATTTTTTAACAATTCGCATTGAATATATTGTAGTTGTCTGATCAAAAAATGATACTCCAGTTACAACTAGTACAATTTTAACATGGTGACAGATTCTAAACCAAGATTTCACTCAAGATTTAAACTTGTCAATACACTACCTATGGATAATATTCATTCATAGAAAGAAATTTATTATGGGGAGACAGGAACTATACTGGATTATCAATTGTTTACTTGAATTCAAAATAATCCACTGTCTGACTTGCCAGCCCCCCCCCCCCCCCCATCCTCATGTACATATTAACGAAAACAAACCTTGTTGGAACAGGTGTAGAAAACGTAGGTAAAACATTCCTCAAAAAAAGATGTCAAGTTCATTTAAAGTTTCAAGCAATAACTCTTTATCAAAACTTGACGTTAAGATTATACAACTAAGGCTGGGGTCACAATTTACGGTGGGTCGGCCGGCTAATTATAAGGAGCCCCCCCCCTTCATGCTCCCCTGAAATGAACCCAGTAAATTTCGTAGCCTCCTTCCCGGCTACACATATTTTGATGTGTAATAACTATACAGTACCACCCCCCCCCCACTTCAGAGATATACAGTATAGTATGCTTAATTAAACTAACAGAGTCCATACATAACATGCGAAGAGATTTCTTTACAAATAGATATGGGCTTCAAGAATACGGTCTCACACTGAGCTGTAATCTGTGCTTGGAAATCTTCAGCCAGCAGGGCTTTCTCTTTCAATCTTGATTCTGGGCAGAAACAGCATCCCTCATGATAGCTAGTTAGGAGGGTGGGGGGCCCTCCCACGCTAAGCACTGTAGGACGTGTAGGAGGTCATTTAATGGCGTAAAATTTCAAACCATGCATTATCGGAAGCCATAGAGTACTTGAAAATTGTCTTCAATACCCAAATTGTACTCTCAATACATTATCATACAACTGTATGGATATATTACCTACACTTTAACTTATACCGAGATATTTTGGCAGACATACACATTCACTTGGCTATTAACTGCATCATAATTAAATGTATGTAGGTAAATGAAGTGAACAATTTTGCAAAGTTAAAGGTAAACGACTGCTTCTGAGGTTTGAATGTTCAAAAAAGTCCCCCGAGAGATTGGTCTCTGTGTTAATTGGACTCATGTGGTGTCTGTGTTATTGGTTTGTGCTCATCATATGTACTGCCAAATCAGATTGGAAAAACGGTTTTATACAGTTTTTTTTTAAAGTTGATGTAAGTTTCCGCATCGGATTTCACTATTTTTGGCGAGATTTCACAATTTTCGCGATTTTATTAATTTTTCTCTAAAATATTTACGGTACAGTGAAAAACTAGGTGGAGCTCGAGTTGGGTAACTTAAACCAAACACTTGGGTTTTTTAGTCCCGAATGTATTGGCATCATAATCACGTTTTTGCTTTTTATCAATCTAACATTTTATTGTTTCAAAGGCAAAGGCCGCGGCAAGAACTTGTCTCAGTCCTCAGTATTTTACCTGTATTGTCCCATTTATTTACTCTTATTACGTACACGTTAGACAGTGTGTGCGATAAACCGTTCTGAATCTAAAGTAGACAGATGAATGAAACATAAAACAGATAAGGTAAACTAAAATAAAATAACAACGGAAGGAGAAAAATGTAAATAATTGATGCAAAAATTAAATCTTAAATCATTACGCCGGGAAAGTAGCGTACCAACAGTGAACACGAGTTGAGCGTAGTGCAAGGACTTGCACTTTTCAGCGATTTGTTACAGACATTTTGAACACAGCGTGTTACTCTCCAGGGCGGTAAAAATGTCTAAACTTTAATCTTTTAGAAACCTGTAATGGTCTAAAATGGGGTATTGATTTTTGGTCAAAGTGGGTCTAAATAGACCATGTATCATGTCATTACGTCTATTGAGTAAGGAATGCAAAATATATGACATTTTGGTGCATTGAATTTAATAAGCGGAAATGTTACAACACCAGGATATTGTATATATGTTGACTTTTGAAAGACATAAACGTTCTCGTATCTGTGGTTAAGGAATTTTTTACACAAGTAGCAAAACTTATATGATGATTAATAAGTAACATTGTAGTTTTCACGAGTTATTTGTCCGAGGTCATTGAAAGAATTAACGTTAACCAAACAGTACAAGTTGTAGTCAAAGACTTGGTTGGTTCGGAGTATAACCCCAGATACTGTATCATACAACTCAGCCTTTTCCTTGAATAAACAACGTAGTTGGCGCTGTTTTCTCTCACCTTAACATATAGTGAATTTGTTCACGGAATATATTACACTTTCCAATTAAGTTTCCGTACAATAAATTTAAGATTGGATATTTTCTATTTTCTACTTACAAATTGATGCATTTCTGGGGCAATTTTAGATAGGGTTATGCTGCCGCTTTCATCGACTTTGCTCACAACCGAATTATGGATTCGTAATGGAACAAACAGTGAATGACAAGTGTCACAGAATCGTATTTTTGTTGCCGTTAGCAACTATGTTCTATGTACTCATTTCACTCTAAACGTTGGTGGCGCACTTTACTGAACGCGTGAAATTACTCTGTGTAACTTTGGAAGTTTTTTATTTGATAGATCATCTTGATAATTCATTCGTTCGGCTCTGAGATCAACCAATTTGAAATTTTTGTTGCTAGGAAATAACACCAGACGGTTATGTTTATGTTATCATAATTTTACATCTCTTGATCTGTACTGGATAAATGAAATCCTACAATGAATTACGAAAATAAAGAAATGAAAGCATGTTTACTTAAAAGAATATACTATTAGGTAATATAAAAAAATGTTTCTGATAACATGAATTCTGAAAAAAGGGTAGGTTGGTAAGAATTTTATTCTATTTTACTTTAATTATTGTTTTTTCAAAAAGTACTTTGACCCCAAGATAAGATACTCGTCGGTCACTTTCTGTAAGAGTTTGATGAGGTGTAAAATGAGGTACGTAAATGAAAACAATTATAAGTTAAGTAGACGAACACTTTATGCAGACTGTACTGTTATAGTCTACAAGACCTGGTTTCTCTCTGGAGTACGATTTATTCAAAAAGTGACAACAAAGCAGTCAAAGGCATGGAGGTGTGCACGGAAATAGAAGTAAATACAATGTAACCCACGATGAAAACATTTGTCATCCATCAAACGATTGTTCTTCTTCAAATTTTGTAACGATTGACAAAATGCCGACATTCACAACGTGTAGTCAGGCATAAATAATCAAATATATTTACGTTCGCCTCTCATAAGGGCGCAGCCATTGCGGTATGCGTGTTACTCAGGAAGTCGTCGGAGAGGGCGCATCGGACTCCCAGCAAAATGTCAATTACCCTTAGTTGGTCAAATTTAGTTTGTGTTTGTGTTTACTGCTTGTGTGTGACTCAATGTGTCCAAATAAATATACATGACTGGATGTACATAGTTTTATTAATAAATTCACCGGTCGTTCTAGCCCAGTGGACTTACATAGATGTATTGATACATTCACCTGTCGTCCTAACCTAGAAGACAACCAATGTTTTTTTCTAAGTGTGCATATACATTTATTGCTATAGTCAGTCTGTCATTCTGCAGTGCATGTAAATGTCCTGTAGTTTATTGCATTCAGAATGGCAGTTACAGTTTGCAATTTAGAACAAAATGAAAGAATATGGATCCCTTTTACTCTTTGTCTATAATTTGATGATCGACCACACAAAAAACCTCGAATTTTGACCACATTTTTCTTCCTGTTTGATACTCAACCGGAACAAGCAGAGGTTTCATAATCAAATCAACAGAAAGAAATTAATTTGGACAAATTAGGGACCGGTCAGGTTCTGCAGCCTGGGGAGTGGGGAGGAGGTCAGTGGATTTTTCCATCGGACCGACGGAAAGTCAGTGACCCCCTCCCCCATCTGTCAAACCGAAAACAGGCTGACCCCCTCATCACTTAATTCTAAAACATAGTGACCACCCATCCCCCGATATATTATATTTACATGACAGGTACTTGATCGTGACTAGGAGTGGACTGCTAGACTAAACACTTTATAAGATAGCATCACACTAAATTATCGACTACACAGGGTTTAGACTATCCTGGCAATAATTTCACATCTCTAAAAGGCAATATATATAAAATTAGCAATTAACGTTTTAGAAGAGTTTAATACTATTATGACAGTAAACAATTGGTGCATCTGATTGACTGCACGCATGAGTGACCTTTTGGGTACGGTAGTCATAGCAGGTCTCCCCTAGCAGATCTGGAGATGTTTTGGCTCTACGGCAATTTTAGGTTATTCACAGCCTTTACGTGTAAGATAATATTTCACAGCTTCGAAAAGATAAGTCAATGTACGTTGCAAGTGAGTTTTGCATGACACATAACAATGGGCCATACAGTGTCCCTAACATTGGTATATAGTGGTATTTAGTGTTGCAGATATAGTAAACATACAGGTATGTTAGAGAATGTAAGGTCTTCATATCTACTACATGTATTATGGATAATAGAAACTGGAATCTGATGAGATGTAGTGATTTGTAGTGTCGATAACATATAGTGTCCGAAATAGAAAGTATACAATGCATCCCTTTTATTATACTGAAGAGTAGAACAATTTAGATTAATTTCTTTAAATTAATGTTATAAACTATCCATACCATTACGAAACTTTCAACTTGTGCCCCAAAAGAAGACCAACTGTCTCTTCCCAATAGAATCAGACAGAACAAATATGGGCGATTTTTCGTTCTGTCTCTCTGACAATGAAGTTTAGAAAACAAAAATGGACTAATAAAAGTCTTTCTATATGTACGAAAATGGGCCGATTTTTTCTTTCTTTCTGTCTTCCAATCAAGCAGATAGACAGAGCGAATTTGGATTTTTCATTGTCTGTTTGAGAGTCAACCCGAAGAATCAGAAAGAACAAGAACAATATTCTGTTCTAGACTGACTGATGACTGACTGAATGAGTGTCTCCTTATTTTGTATAATGTACTTTTTCATTTTTATGCTTTTTACTTTCATGCGTTATTTTCCTTTATATCTGGGCCCATTATATATATATTATATATATATATATATATATATATATATATATATATATATATATATATATATATATATATATATATATATATATATATATATATATATATATATATATATATATATATATATATATATATATATATATATATATATATACATACATATATCTGTGTGTGTGTGCGTGCGCGCGCGCGTCGCTTTCATAGTGCACCATTTGCCTGAAGTGTGTGACCCTTTACTTTAATGCCTGTCATTTATTTTCATATATGTACGTCATTTACCTTTCTATCTATGTACATCATTTGCCTTATGCGTGTCGTTTAGTTTCATACGTACATCATATTGGCATTGTGTGCGCCATTTCCTTCATACGGGCACGTCTTTTGTCTTCTGTATTTAATTTATTGTCATGTGTGCATCACTTGCCTTATGTGTGTCATTTAGATTTATTGTCATGTGTGCATCATTCGCCTTGTGTGTGCGTCATTTATAGTCACTAGCACAGGGCACGTATTATTGCTTAGATTGCCGCCCTGGATTGCCGTTTTCTTAGGAAAATATTGTACGAATCCTGCTGCTATAAATGTGTCAATCTCTATAGTAGCGGAAATGTTTTTTCCTTACAGGTAGGAATATATAGTCAAAAGGTTGTTTTAGTCTGTAGACCAGGAAAACAACAATCTAAGAAATATCACACGCCCCTGTGGTCATACGTGCATTACTTGCCTTATGTGTGTCATTTATTTCCATACGCTAGTCATTTGCTATTAGATGCGTGTCATTTGCTCTTACGCATACATAATTAATTGTATGTGTGTCACTTACGTTAGACTGTAAGATACGTCCTGACGTTCCGCCCTCACCGGCGTGGAAGGGGTTGGCTGATGTGTGAGGGCGCCTCATCACGGCGTACCTTACAGACTACACTTACGTTCATCATCATCACACATCATGATCAAATGTAGACGAATAATAAAAAGTAAGTACCCTATAGAAGACACTTAACACTCTTAGCCGTCAGATGTAGGTGATGTACACTTGGTATCTTGTAGATGTAATAGAAATTGCCTTGAATGACAGCCACAAAAGCCAGACAATAGTACTTTCAGTTGGTCATTATATGTATAGACTATTTATAGAACTTACGGTATATTTTATTTCATTTATTTCATTCATCTAGATTAACTGGTATATACTGAGTACCGTTATGATATGGCAAGTCGGGCAAAAAAGTCCCCTGAACGTTAGATCCTTGATATTTTTATTGTCCATTCCTAATCCCAATGATATGATGTACATGATTGGTAGAACTTCACTCACAGGGTGCCCAGGCTCATTTAGTTCTGTTTACAAATATAAACAAAACAAAATAAACATACAAGTAAACAAACAAACAAACAAACAAAAACGAACAAACAAACAAACAAACAAACAAGCAAACTGACAAATGAGTAGATACATACATGAGTAAATGACAACAAACCAACGAACAACCAAACACTGCCCCCCCCCCCCCCCCCGAAATGGTCACATATGGAAAGTTATTTCCATATGTGACCATTTCGGGGGGGGGGGGGCAGTGTTTGGTTGTTCGTTGGTTTGTTGTCGTTTACTCATGTATGTATCTACTCATTTGTCAGTTTATTTTGTTTGTTTGTTTGTTTGTTTGTTTGTTTGCTTTTTTGTTTGTTTGTTTACTTACTTGTTTGTTTGTTTACTTGTATGTTTATTTTGTTTTGTTTATATTTGTAAACAGAACTAAATGAGCCTGGGCACCCTGTGCTTCACTGAGCTCTGTTGAAATGTGGCGCATGAAATATTGAATCTAACGTCCATATTATCTAGTCAATGCTAGGGGTATCATTGCTGCTAAGCAATTCTTTGTCGCTTCCTTTGAGTTGCCATACATACCCTTTTATATACAAGAGGACACAGTTTTTCCTTTATTTTTGTTTATTACTTTTATTTATTATTTTTTGGGGGAGGGGGGGGGGGCAAGTTTAATACACACACTCACAATGCTTGACAGCCAATAGTGAGGAGTTATGAGGTATGGTGCCATTAGAACTCTCAGACATGAAAACCTATCATTTGTGTTGGTGTTGGTGTAAAAATAACTTGAATATGACACAGGGCGAACATGACGAATGCAGATGAAGACGCAGCGAAGATGACGAATGCAAACGGAGACAAGGTGAAATTTGTGACAGTGGTGGAAGTGCGAAATTTGTGTCTGTGGATGTTAGGTATGAGAGAAAGTCCATAGCCAGGCAAGTGAAAATAATCCAAACTACCCACCCACTGACCTAACCTAACCTGAGGACAACCCAAAATGAGAAGAAAGAGAAAAACGATGAACTGTTTGTGTATATGTAATATGTGGTCATGCGTAGTGATGGCAAAAAAGGACCGAGGCGTGAGGTAGTTGATGGCGATGATGATGAAAATATGGGTAGTATTTGAAATGTGTAGGTTGGGGAGGGGGTTATAAGAACAACAGTCACTCACTCATTCATTCATTCATACTTAGAAAAGCAAAAGCATTTTAATTTCACAAGATTTTGATAATCATTTTCTTTGGCCTTTGTAACCATCTTGAGTTTTGTTATAGTTCCATTAATGTTAATTAATAAAAAAAAATAGTATAAAAATTAAAATTACTGAAAATGTAACATGTAAAATTAACTATGCAGTGTGCGTGAACAAAAAGAGTGTTTCTTGTCAACAGATGGGCAGGACATTGTGTTTTTATATTTGTCAGAGGGGGGGGGGGGGGTTGGATTGTTTTGTGGATGAATTGCAGGGGGGGGTTCACTATTTTTAAGTACAACATGAACGGTTGCTAGTATTCAATTCCCACATTTCTTGCAAAAGTCCTATTTAATACCGGGTGCTATTATTCAATTCCCACATTTCTTGCAATAGTGCTATTACCGGGTGCTAGTATTCAATTCCCACATTCCTTGCAATAGTGCTATTACCAGGTGCTAGTATTCAATTCCCACATTTCTTGCAATAGTGCTATTACCGGGTGCTAGTATTCAATTCCCACATTCCTTGCTTTGGTGCTATTTAATACCAGGTGCTAGTATTCAATTCCCACATTTCTTGCAATAGTGCTATTACCGGGTGCTAGTATTCAATTCCCACATTCCTTGCAATAGTGCTATTACCAGGTGCTAGTATTCAATTCCCACATTTCTTGCAATAGTGCTATTACCGGGTGCTAGTATTCAATTCCCACATTCCTTGCTTTGGTGCTATTTAATACCAGGTGCTAGTATTCAATTCCCACATTTCTTGTAATAGTGCTATTACCAGTTGCTAGTATTCAATTCCCACATTTCTTGCAATAGTCCTATTTAATACTGAGTGCTAGTATTCAATTCCCACATTTCTTGCAATAGTGCTATTACCGGGTGCTAGTATTCATTTCCCACATTTCTTGCAATAGTGCTATTACCAGGTGCTAGTATTCAATTCCCACATTTCTTGCAATAGTGCTATTACCGGTTGCTAGTATTCAATTCCCACATTTCTTGCAATAGTCCTATTTAATACTGAGTGCTAGTATTCAATTCCCACATTTCTTGCAATAGTGCTATTTAATACCAGGTGCTAGTATTGAAGTGTAATAATGACCCACTTTGAGTGTTATATTGGTAATGGTCTTTCTGAGACCTCGACCTTTGACCTCGACCTGTATCTTCAAGGTCAAATAGCCAAACATTAATCATAGTGCATAGTATACAGCAGAGATGCATAGACCAATTTCAACCAAGCCTGGCACAAATTTCACATATTGTGCACTAGCTCAGTCTGGTAGCTACATAGAAACCTAAATTAAATGACTTAATACCCATTTTATTTACAATGAGCTTTGAGACCTTGACATTGCTTTGTTTTGTGACCTTTGCAATGATGACAAAATATTGGCCATATTTGTCATAAAAAATTCTGAATTTGACTTGGCTAGTAAGTTGAAATATTGAAGACTGTCTTTGATGAAGACTTGATGAAAATTTGTCAGGGTATGAACAACTTTCAGATGAATATTTGAGGCTACATCACTTTTCATCTGTGTTCATGACATCACAGATCAATTGTAGATGAACAGCAAAGATAAGTAAAGAACTTCTAGATGACGCTTACCATTCATAGCTTTTAGGTGTAAGTGATGTATACTTGATATTCTGTAGACGTACCATGTAATAGATATTGCCTCGAAATACACAGCCATGGATACACTAAAGACGACAGTACCTTAAATTCACTCAGTCATTAGTAGCATTTTTAGCATTATGCCAACAATTATTTAGACTGAGAATGTAGTCATACTCGTATGGTAATTCTGGCTATATGGTCCCCTGGATTTGAGAGTTTAATTTGAATGTTTGTAGTGAAATTGATCAACCCACCCCCCTGATAAAAAGAGGATTAAACGTTTGATAGCTCTACTGAGCTCTGTATGCAGTTGAATTTAGGCCGCATTGAAAACTGATTACTCTAAAATCCATATTATCTAGTCAATGCTAGGGGTGTCATCGCTGCCAAGCAATTCTTTGTTGCCAATTTGAATCACCATACAAGGACACATACTCTTTTTTTTGGGGGGGAGAGGGTTAACATACATGCACATGCTTGACTGCAAATATGAAGACTTATAATGGAATGTGCCATTATAACTCTAGACCATACAAACACATACATACAGAAAGTTAAAATGAATGGGGGACTTTATTGTATTGTTGTAATGTAACTGTTGAATATGACGCGCAACGGTGATGGCAAATAAAGACGGCGACACGGCAGTAATAGAGATGGCAGCGACACGGCGGAGGTTTGTGAGGTTTATGTGTGTTGGTATGAGAGATTAAGGCCATAGACAGCAAGTGAAAAATATGTAAAACCTACAAAGGACTAACCAACGAACCATTGCAAACCAACCAACCAACCAACCAACCAACGCCAACCAACCAAACAACAAAGTAATCAACCATAGAGACCCACCTAGTCAGAGAAAACCAAAATCCACAAGAAACCAGACGTATGGAAAGGGATAACAAAAATCGAGGAGTGCTGTTTGTGTATGTCAATATGTAATATATGATCATGTGCAGCGAAGACAGCGGACCGAAACGCGAGGTAGATGATGGCGCAGATATGACAATTGGTGCCGGAGACGCAAAAATGATAGTGTATTTGATGTGCGTATGTTGGAAGGGGTGAGTTGGGATAGTTAAAAGAGCAATCACTCATGCAGCCATACAAACTAAAAAAAACTCAAAAAACTTACTTGGTGCTGATGTCTGAAACTGTTTTTCTGTTCTTCTAAACTCCTCCAAAAGTTCTACTAATAAAATAACTTAAAAATACATTTCAATACACAAATTACATTTTAATAGATATACATAAATGCAAAATACACATTAATATCGTAATAATCAAATACATCGATCAGTCTTGGGTCTTCTTATCACCACAGGCTAAAAGAAAGAAATTTAAGAAATAGTATAAGAATTGAAGTATTCACTCACAATGCAATTATAGTATTTTCTAAATTTATTTTATATTGCAGACATGACAATCAAATAGAAATAAAGTTTCTAAATCTAACTTTCAATGTATAAACATATTAAATATTAAAAAGAAAGTTTTTTGACTCACATTTTCCATCATTTGTCCATCTTTGTTGAGCCTGGCTTCCTGAAAATAAACTTGCATGGAAATTGTATTAATACAGTTTGGTTAATATATTGTGTTTTATTTAATAAAATAATGAAGAAATACATTCAATATAAATTACATTTACCAAAGTGCTCCCATATGGTTGATATTAAATTTTCAAGGTTATAATTTGTAGACAATATTTTTTTATGAAATGGGGTGAAAGGAAGAAATCAAATCTTGACGAAGGTAAACTTGCCCAGGTTTGGGAAACCACTCTGAAGAAAGAACTGTGTGTATACATTTGCAAATACAGTATAATTAATTGATTTTTTATTGTTCTACTGTTTCTCCCTGAAAAATCGACCCCAATGGTTAGAAAAGCCAATGAGAATAAGTCAAGCAAAAACATTTTTATACTATTAAATTGATTATGAAATAATAACTGACTAAAGTTGCATAAAGTGGGTAGAATTTGTATGTGTTATCAAAATGTGTATTTTTGTCCTATCTCAGAGAATTAAATTTTTTTTTGCAGAAAGGTGGGAAAGGTCTGCTGGAAAGCAGTGTTTTTTTGTATACTTTTCTGGGCTGGAAAACTTTGGAAAACCCTGCTCAGCTGGACTGATAGACTTTGCTTCAGTTGCAGCTTAGAATAAATCTATAAATTTCAAAACATTATTACAATTCTTAAAAGTGAGATTTCATTTTCCAAAAGACAATTAATTTGGTCAGTTTTTAGCTATTTCATCGTACAAACTGCCACCTGTATCTATCATAGATCTGTAGAGTATCTATTTTTTGCTATAAAGTTGGTATTAGAAAGTGTCTCTATTTTTGGGTATGTAGTATGACAACAGTAAGGACTTGATGATCTCAGCAAAGCCTCCTAGTATCATTTCACACAGAGTTGTCCTGTCATATGAACATGTTTAATGAGAGTAATCCATAATGCCAATACTATTTCAACTTTAAGTGCAATTAATTATGAAAGGAGAATTAGAAATTAACAGTCATTGGTGCCTAATTATGTGCTTATTTACTATATATTAGTATTTATTATATATTAGTATTTATCATACATTAGTATTTATTATATTAGTACTTATTACTTATTAGTGATTATTTATTATATGTTATTATTATTACCCTAAAGTTATTATTATTATTATTATCATTATTGTTATTAAGATAGAATTTAATAGTAGGGCCGGCAAAGAAAATTTATCTAAAGTGTGCTTCTTTGAACTAGTATTGGCAAAATAAACCAATTTCATTAATTTTGTTCACATGACCATATATCCCAGGATGAGGTGGGCAACTCTTTGTGAAATGACATAGGGAGGCTATGTTGAAACCCCCAAAAACCAAACTGTTGTCATACTACACACCCTAAAAATGGTCTGACTCTTTCTTATACCAACTGTATCACTCAAAATACATACTATACAGGTCTATAATACATGCAGACGGTAGTTCATATGATGTAATACCTAAAAACTGATCAAAAATAATTAATTTTTTGAGAAATGAAATCTTACTTTTAGCAATTGTAAGAATTATTTTGAAAAATATATCAATATTTTGAGCTACAATTAAAATAAAATCAACCAGTCTAGATGGGCAGGGTTATCCAAAATCTTCTCGCCTAGAAAAGTATATACCCTATATCATACATGTACATGTACCTTATGACATATGCATACAGACTTTACAGCAGACCTTCCCCGTATAGTCCATGGGAGTAATTGCTCAAGGCCAGGTTTCAAAATAAAGCTTGTTTTATGATGCAGTAAATATTGATTTTTGATTACAAATATGGCATATTTTCCAAATGACATGTCACCTTTGTGCCAGTTTTGAAAGAAATCAGATATTGGAAGTCTGAGCCCATTGTAATAGTCACTCACTTTGGGGGACTAAAAGTGCTTTTGCTGGATGAATTCTATTCCCTTTTCTAAACATTGTGATCTCTGATTGAGAGAGAAACACAAGTGTGGTAAACCATAATATTGTTGTTCAAAATTTCAATTGATAAATATTGAATCAAACTTTTATGATTCAGTTTTAATTTAGCAAAACCAATTGCAACCTACAGGAGCATTTTGGTTTACACCAGTTATATTTTTACAGCTTTTATTTTATTTATTTTTTACAGAGGTTAATGAGGGAGACAGTAGTTCTCTTATAAAAACTTTTTTTTTAAAACTCCTCCCATGTAACAAAAACTATGGTGAAAAACTAATGGTCCTTGCTCAGTGCTCAGGGATCATCATGTTATAGACTTTTTGTAATTACAGATTTTTAGTTGTAGTCTTTTTAGCCCTAATTTGCATATCACTAATGAAATCATCATATCAAGAATACATCTTAATCTAATTATAGACAACCAAAAAGACATTTTTAGATCATAATTTACATATCACTGATTGGATCGTGTTATAGAGCTTTTGTAAATATAGACTTTTAGTTTTAGTCTTTATAGCCCTAATTTGCATATCACTGATGAGATAAACACATCAAGAATACATCTTAAACTAATGATTGAATTTTTACCATAAAGACACATTTTTAGGCACTAATTTCCATATTACTGATTGGATCATCTTATTATAGACTTTTTTAAATAAAGACCGTTAGTTTTAGGCTTTTTAGCCCTAATTTGCACATCATCGATGAGATCATAGTATTAAGAATACATCTTAAACTAATGATAGACTTTTGACCAAAAAGCCCCATTATTAGCCCCTAATTTGCATATCACTGAAGAGATCATCTTGTTATAGATTTTTTGTAAATATAGACTTTTAGTTTTAGGCTTTTTAGCCCTAATTTGCATATCACCAATGAGATCATGGTATTAAGAATACATCTAAATCTAATGATAGATTTTTGACCAAAAAGACACATTTTCAGACACTAATTTGCATATTACTGATTGGATCATCTTCTTATAGCATTTTTGTAAATATAGACTTAGTTTTAGTCTTTTTAGCCCTAATTTGCATATCACTGATGAGATAAACACATCAAGAGTACATCTTAATCTCTTGATAGATTTTTGACCAAAAAGACACATTATTAGGCACTAATTTGCATATTACTGACTGGATCAACTTGTTATAGACTTTCTTTTAGTTTTAGTCTTTGTAGCCCTAATTTGCATATCAGTGATGAGATAAACACATCAAGAATACATCTTAATCTAATGATAGACTTTTGACCAAAAAGACACATTATTAGGCACTAATTTGCATATTACTGATTGGATCATCTTGTTATAGACTTTGTAAATATAGACTTTTAGTTTTAGTCTTTTAGCCCTAATTTGCATATCACTAATGAGATAAACACATCAAGAATACATCTTAATCTAATGATAGAATTTTGACCAAAAAGACATATTATTAGGCACTAATTTGCATATTACTGATTGGATCATCTTGTTATAGACTTTCTTTTAGTTTGAGTCTTTTTAGCCCTAATTTGCATATCACTGATGAGATAAACACATCAAGAGTACATCTTAATCTAATGATAGACTTTTGACCAAAAAGACACATTATTAGGCACTAATTTGCATATTACTGATTGGATCATCTTGTTATAGACTTTTTGTAAATATAGACTTTTAGTTTGAGTCTTTTTAGCCCTAATTTGCATATCAGTGATGAGATATACACATCAAGAATACATCTTAATCTAATGATAGAATTTTGACCAAAAAGACATTATTAGGCACTAATTTGCATATTACTGATTGGATCATCTTGTTATAGACTTTCTTTTATTTTTAGTCTTCTTAGCCCTAATTTGAATATCACTGATGAGATAAACACATCCAGAATACATCTTAATCTAATGATAGATTTTTGATCAAAAAGACACATTATTAGGCACTAATTTGCATATTACTGATTGGATCATCTTGTTATAGACTTTCTTTTATTTTTAGTCTTTTTAGCCCTAATTTGCATATCACTGATGAGATAAACATCAACAATACATCTTAATCTAATGATAGACTTTTGACCAAAACGACACAATTTTAGGCACTAATTTGCATATTACTGATTGGATCATCTTGTTATAGACTTTTTATGAATATAGACTTTCATTTTTAGTCTTTTTAGCCCTAATTTGCATATCACTGATGAGATAACCACATCAAGAATACATCTTAATCTAATGATAGACTTTTGACCAAAAAGACACATTATTAGGCACTATTTTGCATATTACTGATTAGATCATCTTGTTATAATCTTTTTGTAAATATAGACTTAGTTTTAGTCTTTTTAGCCTTAATTTGCATATCACTGATGAGATAAACGCATCAAGAATGCATATTAATCTAATGATAGATTTTTGACCAAAAAGACACATTTTAGGCACTAATTTGCATATTACTGATTGGATCATCTTGTTGTAGACTTTCCTTTATTTTTAGTCTTTTAAGCCCTAATTTGAATATCACTGATGAGATAAACACATCAAGAGTACATCTTAATCTAATGATAGATTTTTTACCAAAAAGACATATTATTAGGCACTAATTTGCATATTACTGATTGGATCATCTTGTTATAGACTTTGTAAATATAGACTTTTAGTTTTAGTCTTTTAGCCCTAATTTGCATATCACTAATGAGATAAACACATCAAGAATACATCTTAATCTAATGATAGAATTTTGACCAAAAAGACATATTATTAGGCACTAATTTGCATATTACTGATTGGATCATCTTGTTATAGACTTTCTTTTAGTTTGAGTCTTTTTAGCCCTAATTTGCATATCACTGATGAGATAAACACGTCCAGAATACATCTTAATCTAATGATAGATTTTTGATCAAAAAGACACATTATTAGGCACTAATTTGCATATTACTGATTGGATCATCTTGTTATAGACTTTCTTTTATTTTTAGTCTTTTTAGCCCTAATTTGCATATCATTGATGAGATAAACATCAAGAATACATCTTAATCTAATGATAGACTTTTGACCAAAACGACACAATTTTAGGCACTAATTTGCATATTACTGATTGGATCATCTTGTTATAGACTTTTTATGAATATAGACTTTATTTTTAGTCTTTTTAGCCCTAATTTGCATATCACTGATGAGATAACCACATCAAGAACACATCTTAATCTAATGATAGACTTTTGACCAAAAAGACACATTATTAGGCACTATTTTGCATATTACTGATTTGATCATCTTGTTATAGACTTTTTGTAAATATAGACTTAGTTTTAGTCTTTTTAGCCTTAATTTGCATATCACTGATGAGATAACCACATCAAGAATACATCTTAATCTAATGATAGAATTTTGACAAAAAAGACATATTATTAGGCACTAATTTGCATATTACTGATTAGTCATCTTGTTATAGACTTTCTTTTATTTTTAGCCTTCTTAGCCCTAATTTGCATATCACTGATGAGATAAACACATCCAGAATACATATTAATCTAATGATAGATTTTTGACCAAAAAGACACATTTTAGGCACTAATTTGCATATTACTGATTGGATCATCTTGTTGTAGACTTTCCTTTATTTTTAGTCTTTTAAGCCCTAATTTGAATATCACTGATGAGATAAACACATCAAGAGTACATCTTAATCTAATGATAGATTTTTGACCAAAACGACACATTATTAGGCACTAATTTGCATATTACTGATTGGATTATCTTATAGACATTTCGTAAATATAGACTTTTAGTTTTAGTCTTTTTAGCACTAATTTGCATATCAGTGATGAGATAAACACATCAAGAATACATCTTAATCTAATGATAGTTTTATGACAAAAAAGACACATTATTAGGCACTAATTTGCACATTACTGATTGGATCATCTTGTTATAGCCTTTCTTTTATTTTTAGTCTTTTTAGCCCTAATTTGAATATCACTGATGAGATAAACACATCAAGAGTACATCTTAATCTAATGATAGATTTTTGACCAAAAAGAAACATTATTAGGCACTAATTTGCATATTACTGATGAGATAAACACATCAAGAATACATCTTAATCTAATGATAGATTTTTGACCAAAACGACACATTATTAGGCACTAATTTGCATATTACTGATTGGATCATCTTGTTATAGACTTTTTGTAAATATCGACATTTAGTTTTAGTGTTTTTAGCCCTAATTTGCATATCACTAATGAGATAAATACATCCAGAATACATCTTAATCTAATGATAGACTTTTGACCAAAAAGATGAGATCATAAGCCTTAATTTGGTTTTGAGACACATATATTTGATCACTATACCATGGGTATAACTGAAGCGGTGACATTATTTTGTATTGTAATTTATGAATGTTCTGACCATCACAAAACGAAAAATAAATTTGGTACACATTGTTGGTTATCATGTGGTTATTAGCTATATTTGTAATATTGTAAACAAACTTATCTTTTTCATCATCTTCAAAGAAGAATGTCTTTACGGAAATAACTCTTAAATTTGTAACATGAATGAAAAAAATATGCGCTGCAGAGCAAAATACACGGGTTTTAATTTTGTATGATTAGCATTTTAATGAAAGAAATATTTCGATTCAACTTTGTATTTCTTGAAAAAAAACTAACTAACTAGATTTTGCGAACACTTTAACCCTAATTAGAAGTGGCACAGTCAGTATTTCTAGAAACAATCTATTTTAAGTTTACATTTAGTTAACTAGTTTTTGCGAAAGTTGTTAATTTTAGAATGGGAACCCTAATTAGAAGTGGCACAGTCTGTATTTCTAGGAACAACCTATTTTAAGTTTACATTTGGTTTACTAGTTTTGGGGTAACTTTAGTATGGGACCCTAAATAGAAGTGGTGTTCTGTGGTTATAGGCAATTATGGTTTTCAAGTTTGTGTTTGGTAAATAGTCTAATATAAACATCAATGATTTTTCATTTGAACATGGCAAAATACAATTGTTTCGGTTGTGAAAGAAATGTGTATACCGGAGGTGGCTGAATTTATAGGAATCTGGGTACCCGAGAACAACTTTGTGTACATGACTATGTATGACGTATCTATTCAAATTTGTTTGTCGATAAATTTTGATTTGTATTTTTTATTCGTAGATAAATTTTGATGTGTATTTTGTATTTGTATTTTGCGTTCTTAATGTTTTCGAAAATGGGGAATATTACAGTCTGTGCCACTTGAACAACAAATGACAAATTTTCCTCCTGACAAAACCGTCTAAATCCTAACCTGTCAACCCGGGCCTCCACCCTCCCGCCAAAAAAGGTACCGCGCCGAAATTGCCACCATGGCCCCCATTCCCATACAACGGGCCCAAATGCAGCAGAAAGAACAAACATTGCAAACCGACTTATCTCATATACCATCCGTCGACGTTCTCGCAGGGACCATACCATGATAAATTGACGAACCAATACGCAAACCATTGACTTCCATTCTCGAACAGTCTCTATTAAACGGCGAACAAACATCTGAAGCAAACACAGCATCCATACGGTGATACACATTGCAATTTTTCCTTCCAACTTCCTCTTTTCGACCAGTGAGCGAAGTAGACAGCATACAGCATCCAGGACCCATACCAAACATCGGAATATTCTTCTATCATCATCCACTCTCAGCAGTACAAGGCTTCGGATATACACTATGACGACATAGACCAGGGTGAGCAGCACAATACCAGTATCCATCTTTGTTTATCGTTTGCTGGAGTCGCAAAGACAGTTTGAAAATGTATCACGCGTCATTTATATACCCAACCCAAGATGTTAGATTCCTGTCGAGAACCATGAACCAATCAGACCTAGAGGATCAAAATTTTCCTCTACCCCTCCAGATGCACTTTAAAGGTGGTGGCAGGGAAAACTATTGTGTTTGTAAGACTAGTTGGTGTTGTTTGTTTCAAATTGGTCAATCACTTGACAGGGAGTACACGTGTTACATTTGACAAACAACCAATCAAAAGTCCGGAGTTGATTTCTCCACATTCTTTTATTTTACAGGAATACAAACTTATGTAACGTGCACAGGGGGGTGAACACTGTGTAATGAAGGTATAGACTAGCGTTCCTCGCTAAATGCGTGCAATGACGGATAAGCACCGGTATTGTTGATGAATTATGAATGTATGTGTCGACCCCCCGTTTGAATGAAAGTGTAATGTATACAATTATGTGAAAACCAGGACGTGGTGACGGGGCTATTGTCTTGGAATAAGGTGTTGTATTTTGTTACCAATTACTCAACTCGTTGACATATAGTTTATTTATTTATTTCACGGAAGGCCGGCAAGTCCCATTTACAGGCTCCTAAAAATGCAAAATTCAAGAATACAAAACACACAAGCATATCAAACAAACAAAACTAACTTAATGTACATTAAAAACACATTACGAGGCAAATATATAAAATCAATATTGTCAGGTGGACAATCTGGAAAATTAAAGTCAATATTCAAAATACTACAACAAAGACCACTATACGTTGTTATACATCTGTGAACAGCACAGTGTTTAAAAACATTATATTTACTGGTATCAGGTTTGTAAACTTTCTAGTTCTCCGATCCGGCATCTGTGGGACTTTAAAATGTAACTTGAAAAGCATATATGGACTATCATAAACATTACTTACACACTTGTAAAATATACCATGTCTAAAAACATCCTCCGTCGCGCTGAGAGGGGATTGGCAAATCGAAAAACTTGCATAATGTGCATATTGTGTCGGTTAAAAATTATTCCGTTTAATGAATTTTCCAGAACCCTTTCAATGCTAGCCTGTGGTTTATTTTGGCAAGGTGACCAAATGATTGAGCCCTATTCCAGAATACTCCCCATGGGTGATCAAGGGATGCTGTTCCTGCGCCAAACCACAATTGAATGGGGTTGGCTAAGTATCTCCAAGTATAGATTACGATCCAACCTCTCCTTGCAAACCCCACACTTATTTGTAAAGAAATCTCTAATTATGTATGAACACTGAAGTCGATTACCACTGTTATTTTATACTGTCTAGTGTATCATACATTTGTACATCTCGAGAATACGGGAAGTATACCATATAACTGCACAAATGAAAATCAGCGACAACGGTTTTTTTTGTGAGCTTGAAGGGAAGAGGGAACTGGGAAACAATGTGTACAAAATATTTTCTCATCAGCCCCCACCCCTTCCCTAAGTTCTGCTCGTTCCCTCGGTTTGCATTTGCGCGGAAATGTAATTCAGGCCAGATATACTCTCTGTCTAAAATAGGTGGAACAACATTATCCACATATTAGGGCAAGAAATGGCAAGACAACTAGTTTATTAACTGTGGAAAGCTTCATAAGACAGTTGATTTCTCGGTTGGTTGGTTGGTTGGTTGGTTGGTTGAACATTTCATATGTTAATTGATTCAATAATTCACATATATATTTATTTTGATTGATCAAAATACGCATGTTTTTATTATGATTTATTAATAACCTCTATCTATAGTAAATGGTACCGTATTGAACGATTGATTAGTCAATATAAAAGTCTACCCTACAAATAAAAAGAATGATACATTGCCCTGCTTGACAACCCGATTTTAAAACTGCTCAGTCTCGGTTACCCAGACCCTCACAGCTGGAGGATCTGATATGAGACCAACCAATTGAGAGTCTGGGGAAGCGTAATCTAAAGTCACCAGCACCGGAAGTCACATGGTACAATTCTGCCAAATCATGAAGAATGGCATACGTACAAGGCCTGTATTGTTGTAATTAAATCACTCGCCTGAGACATAGTAACATAGTACGAAGGTACGTACTTTGATTGTCCAGCCTTTGATGTTTGACACCAGCGAATGTACTCGCTATCGCTCGTGAAAATACGGCGGCAGAATAAACCGAATCACAAGTGAAAATAACTTCTGTATGCCCTACCATCCATTGCGAGGCCGTGGGGCTCTGTCATACTATAACACTGTAAAATAACTAATACTACATTACATTAGAGCAGACATGGAAACGAGTGCAAAAAATAGCTGTTTTCCGTTGTGTTCCATATGGTCTGTGTGTTATTGGTTTCGTCTCATCAAATGTACATGTGCCATTACAGATTGGAAGAACAGTTTTATATTGTCTTGTTAACTTGATGTCAGTTTCTGCATCCACTGTTTCTGGCGATTTTATCTTTTTCTCGAATATTTAAAAAAATGTTTAGGGTACGCAGTGAAAAACTAGATACTGTATCATACATCTCAGCCTTTTCCTTGAGTAAACCACGTAGTTGGCGCTGTTTTCTCTCAACTTAATATATAGTGAATTTGTTCACGGAATATACTACACTTTCCAAGTTTCCGTACAATACATTTAAGATTGGATATTTTCTATTTTCTACTTACAAATTGGTGCATTTCTGGGGCAATTTTAGAGAGGGTCATGCTGCCGCTTAAATCGTCTTTGTACACAACCGAATTATGGATTCGTAATGGAACAAACAGTGAATGACAAGTGTCACAGAATCGTATTATTGTTGCCGTTAGCAACTATGTTCTATGTACTCATTTCACTCTAAACGTTGGTGGCGCACTTTACTGAACGCGTGAAATTACTCTGTGTAACTTTGGAAGTTTTTTATTTGATAGATCATCTTGATAATTCATTCGTTCAGCTCTGAGATCAATCAGTTTGAAAACTTTGCTAGGAAATAACGCCAGAAGGTTATTTTTATGCTATCATAATATTTCACATCTCTTGATCTGTACTGGTTAAATGAAATCCTACTATGAATTATGAAAATAAAGAAATGAAAGCATGTTAAAAGATTATAGGTAATATAAAAAACGTTTCCGATAACATGAATTCAGAAAATAGGGTTGGCTGGTAAGAATTTTATTCTATTTTACTTTGATTATTTTTTTTTTTAAAAGTACTTTGACCCCAAGATAAGATACTCGTCGGTCACAATACTTCCGTGAGAGTTTGATGATGTGTAAAAGAAGTAAATGAAGACAATTATAAGTTAAGTAGACGAACACTTTATGCAGACTGTACTGTTATAGACTACAAGACCCGGTTTCCCTCTGGAGTACGGTTTATTCAAAAAGTGACAACAAAGCAGTCAAAGGCATGGAGGTGTACACGGAAATAAAAGTAAATAACCCACGATGAAAACATTTGTCATCCATCAAACGATTTTTCTTCTTCAAATTTTGTAACGATTGACAAAATGCCGACATTCACAACGTGTAGTCTGGCATAAATAATCAAATATATTTACGTTCGCCTCTCATAAGGGCGCAGCCATTGCTGTATGCGTGTTACTCAGGAAGTCGTCGGAGAGGGCGCATCGGACTCCCAGCAAAATGTCAATTACCCTTAGTTGGTCAAATTTTGTGTTTGTGTGTATTGCTTGTGTGCGGTATGCCCTTTGCTAGTTCTGACTCAATGTGTCCAAATAAATATATATGACTGGATGTACATAGTTTTATTGATAAATTCATCTGACGTCCTAACCCAGTGGATTTAGATAGATGTATTGATAAATTCACCTGTCGTCCTAATATTAACCTCGAAGACAACCAATGTTTCTTTCTAAGTATGCATATATATGTATTGCTATAGTCAGTCTGTCATTCTGCAGAGCATGTAAATGTCCTGTAGTTTATTGCATTCAGAATGGCAGTTACAGTTTGCAATTTAGAACAAAATGAAAGAATATGGATCCCTTTTACTCTTTGTCTATAATTTGATGATCGACCACACAAAAAACCTCGAATTTTGACCACATTTTTCTTCCTGTTTGATACTCAACTGGAACAAGCAGAGGTTTCATAATCAAATCAACAGAAAGAAATTAATTTGGACAAATTAGGGACCGGTCAGGTTCTGCAGCCTGGGGAGTGGGGAGGGGGTCAGTGGATTTTTCCATCGGACCGACGGAAAGTCAGTGACCCCGGCCCCTCCCCCATCTGTCAAACCGAAAACAGGCTGACCCCCTCATCACTTAATTCTAAAACATAGTGACCACCCCTCCCCCGATATATTATATTTACATGACAAGTACTTGATCGTGACTAGGAGTGGACTGCTAGACTAAACACTTTATAAGATAGCATCACACTAAATTATCGACTACACAGGGTTTAGACTATCCTGGCAATAATTTCACATCTCTAAAAGGCAGTATATATAAAATTAGCAATTAACGTTTTAGAAGAGTTTAATACTATTATGACAGTAAACAATTGGTGCATCTGATTATTGGTTGACTGCATGCATGAGTGACCTTTTGGGTACGGTAGTCATAGCAGGTCTCCCCTACCAGATCTGGAGACGTTTTGGCTCTAAGGCAATTTTAGGTTATTCACAGCCTTTACATGTAAGATAATATTTCACAGCTTCGAAAAGATAAGTCAATGTACGTTGCAAGTGAGTTTTGCATAACACATAACAATGGGCCATACAGACTGTATGATACAGTGTCCCTAACATTGGTATATAGTGGTATTTAGTGTTGCAGATATAGTAAACATACAGGTATGTTAGAGAATGTAAGGTCTTCATATCTACTACATGTATTATGGATAATAGAAACTGGAATCTGATGAGATGTAGTGATTTGTAGTGTCGATAACATATAGTGTCCGAAATAGAAAGTATACAATGCATCCCTTTTATTATACTGAAGAGTAGAACAATTTAGATTAATTTCTTTAAATTAATGTTATATACTATCCGTACCGTTACGGAACTTTCAACATGTGCCCCAAAGTTCAATATGTGAAGCATATTCGCCATTGATTGTGAAATACCCAAGTATTTACATGACATATATGTTCTGTAACTAGTGTGGTAAGTAATACATTGTATATGCATGTGTAAAGTAAGAAAGGTTAATATTTGAGCGTCATTCCAGGTGAAGTAATTTTTTAAAATGGGGACGAGAAAAAATTCCACAGTTCAGACAAGGTCATGCCACAGTAGGTTCATGGATATTTTTCTTCCATCAAACTCCAAACACAATGACCCCCTCCCCATCCAAATTTCAAAACAGGATTAGCCCCTACTGCCAATTTCGAAAACAGGGTGACCCTCTACTAATCCACCCCCCCCCCTCCGCCGAAGAAACTGACCGGTTCCTTATTCCTTCTGCCTGCAGCTGTTCGATAGTCATTCCGAACAATTAGACAGAAAGAAGACCAACTGTCTCTTCCCAATAGAATCAGACAGAACAAATATGGGCGATTTTTCTTTCTGTCTCTCTAACAATGAAGTTTAGAAAACAAAAATGGACTTTCTGTATGTACGAAAATGGGCCGATTCTTTCTTTCTTTCTGTCTTCAAATCAAGCAAATAGACAGAGCGAAAATGGGCCAATATTTCTCTATTTGTGTAACTTTGATAATCAAGCAGACAGAAAGAATTTTGACTGATTTTTCGTTGTCTGTTTGAGAGTCAATCCGAAGAATCAGAAAGAACAAGAACAATATTCTGTTCTTGACTGACTGACTGACTGACTGACTGACTGACTGACTGACTGAGTGTGTCTCTTTATTTTGTATAATGTACTTTTTCATTTTTATGCCTTTTACTTTCATGTGTTATTTTCCTTTATATCTGGGCCCATTATATATATATATATATATATATATATATATATATATATATATATATATATATATATATATATATATATATATATATGTGTGTGTGTGTGTGTGTGTGTGTGTGTAAACAACTTAAAGTCAAAAACTGCTGAACCGATTGCCATGATATTTGGTGGGTCCATTACCTTGGGTGTCTAGTTGGGAAATTGTTCAAATCAAAATGGTTGCATCACAGGTGTGTGATTTTTGGTCAAATAACTTAAACTCAGAAACTACTGGGCAGATTGGTGCGAAATTTGGTGGGAACATTCTTAAGGGGGTGTAAAGTAAGATTTGTTCATGACATGATGATTCCATCAGTGATATGCAAATTAGGGCTAAAAATGTGTCTTCTTGGTTAAAAATCTATAATTCCAAAAGTACTGAGCATATTGGGCTGAAATTTAATGGGAATGTATCTAGGGATGTATGGACGAAGAAATATTAAGTATACAATGATTCCATGAGTGATATCCAAATTAGGTGTAAAAATGTTCAATTTTGGTCAAAAACTTATATCTCAAAAAGTACTTGGTCACCAAGTCTGAAACTTGGTGAGATGTTTCTGAAAGTGTTATTCTGCAGATTTTCTTCAAAACATTTTGACAAAATTGGCCCTAGCGACCATGACCACGGCCTTAGCAACGACCAAATGGCAGTATATTTTGGTCTAATAACAACATCATCTGGTAGGCAAATGAGTAAACATTCAAAAAATGTATGCAAATACCCTAGCAACCATGGCAACCATAGCAACAGCCAAACGGTCGTGTATTTCACAAAGATAACAACAATGATTAATAGACAATTAAATAAACATTCAAAAAATGTATGTAAATTTGCCTAGCAACAAGACCATGCCCATAGCAACAGCCAAGTAATCACGTATATTGCAAAGATAACAACAGGAATAGAAAGACAAATGAATAAACATTCAAAAAATGTATGCAAATGTACCTAGCAACAAGACCACGCCCATAGCAACAGCCAAATGATCACATATATTGCAAAGATAACGGGGATTAATAGACAATTGAATAAACATTCAAAAAATATATGGAAATATGCCTAGCAACAAGACCACGCCCATAGCAACAGCCAAATAATCACGTATATTGCAAAGATAATATCAGGAATTCATACACAAGTGAACAAAAACATACAAAAATGTATGCAAATATATCTAACAACATGGCCACGCCCATAGCAACAGCCAAATGATAGCATATATCGTAAAGATAGTAACATGGTTGGATAGGCAACTGGATAGTCATTCAACAAATGACCACTTATTGTTAGCATGGACTACCATATGGATAAACATTTTTAGAAACTGCACAGTTGTGCTACAATGCCATTGGCGGTATTTTTTAGCTCCACTGTCAGTGAAAGCTGAAAGCGTAGCTTTAGGTATAGGTGGGTATTGAGGTATAGATGAGGTGAATCATTGGTGTCCGTCAACTTTTTATATTTTCATCATCTTCTCCGAAAGCGAAAGTCAGAATTCTTCGATATTTGGTGTGCATGTTCCCTGGGGGGAGGCTATTCAGATTTGTTCATGCCAAGTTGATCTGTGCCATTTTCAATTTTTATTATTTTTTTTCAAAAAATGATATTTTCATCATCTCCTCAAATACTACTTATCAGATTGCTTTGATATCTGGTGTGTTGATGCGCAGGGGGTAGCTTACTCAGATTTGTTAATTTCAAGTCAGCACATCTTCTTTTCTATTTTTTATAATTTTTTTTTTTGTAATTCAACAAACAAATTAATATGTTAATGAGCATTGTGACCGACGCCATATTGGAAATCAGTCCACGAGACTTTAAGTAAACTGCCACTTTTCAAAAGACACTATTGACGTCAAACAAGCAATGTAATATGTGCAATAGTCATAATTCTACGCATTGTGCGCCCAAAAGACAAGTGTTTAAATTTGTTCGAAACAGGGTTGTAAACTTCAAATCCAAATTTTGCACCCATTCTACATAATCAGCCAGTCCACAATATCCTCATTTGCATACAATCTATCCTCCAGCTAGATAGCGACACTTTGAATGGCTGCTCACAGGCCTTATTTTTCGGTATTTTCAACTCGCCGTAACATTCACTAGAGTCCCCCATTTTAGATACTGAAAACGCCTAAACCTCAACTGACATCTCTTCTTTCGTGCCAGCAAAATAAATTTTGGCATTACATTTAGGAATACCGATTTTCCGGCGAATTCAGGACGCATACTTGAGGCCCTGAAATTTCGACCCGGTTTTTCGCTCATAGTTTCCTCAATACGGACCAGAAAGTTTACAAATTTCACAAAAAGGTGGATTTTTATGTGTTTTAAATAACCATGGCAAGTAAATTTAGTAGGATCGTTGTGTAACGGTCCGGACCGTTCAAGAATTTCCGGTAGAAAATGACTGATTTGACCCGGAAGTTGAAATTGGCCTTGTTCGACCGGGCGATTTTCCACAGCCAGTTAACGTGGGAGTTCTTGATACTCACTAAAATCACACTTTAGACCCACTATAAAAGTTTGATGTTTTCAGATAACATGTAACTTGTGATTAATTCGATATTGTAGGTAATTTGGAGTGACAGTGAACTAGAATGAAGACAACTCGCGTAAGCAAGGCAAGGCATGCCTAGGCCATATTAAAAGGCGTGCGGGTGAAGTTAAGAGCAGTATGCACAGTGAATCGACCAAACTGTGTTTATTGGCCGACAGTTTACATGTAAACACAGATAACTAGTGTTAGTTATCTGTGATGTATCGACATGAACATGTCTTGCCATTTCCAAAATGCAAATATTTGGCAAGTAAAAATAATTAAAATAATTACAACTTTAATTTGGCTTCAGACTTTGCATTATGTTTTGCGTATCTTTCCCCGTTTTACATGTAAATCCGAAAAGGTTCTCTCATCATGTCATCAGTGTCAGTGATCATACCGCGCGGGGCTGCTTTGAGTACGAGCGAAGTGAGGCATATTGAGGTATTTTGTTGAGAATTATAAATATTGCGAAATGTCAAGTACAAGGTTTAAATACAATGGAATGATGAAAAAAAATTGGCCGAGTCTGCTGACAGGCGCCAGTCACAAGACACTCCGTGAATTTAAATATTAGACGATGTTATGTCTACTACAAGTTGAATGTTGTTGACAATTTAAAGCTTATGGACAGTGTTTTTGGTAAATTTGTTAGAAAATTGAAATTCGAATTGCCTCAAAATTATTTTAGATCCCTAGTTTATTTCATTCATTATTAAAATTTTCCAGGGTTAAAGCTATAAGACACTGGAATTATTTATAGTCAACCTCAAAATCCTTTGTGTGTGTGTGCGTGCGCACATTTCCCAGTCATTATTTTTCTGAGATTTTGTGTAATTTTTATAACAGTAATTTTTTTAATAAAATGGTGACTATGGTATAAAAGTACAATATTTTACCAACTTTTATAGTGAGACATCATATGAAACCATGCACTAGCCACTTTATTACATCGCTACCAAAATAAACTATTCTGACCGATATGTCGCTTGTTATTTGTCAGGGGGGGGGGGGGATTGTTTTGTGGATGAATTGCAGAAAAAAAGTCACCGGCCCACCCCCGGCCGTAAAAAAACTGATCGCTCCCTTAGGCCTGTCGACCCGCAAAATAACGATACTGAGATGTAGCGGCATCTATGGAAAGCCACAACTGACTTAAGTGTGCAATTACAATTATTGTATGTGCAAATACTATGTTATTATGTGCATTGAATAGTTTATTATGTGCTTACCTTAAGTTATTATGTGCATACTGTATTATTCTATGTACAGTTACTATTATTGTATGTGCAAACACTATGTTATTATGTGCATTGAATAGTTTATTATGTACAGTTAATATTATTGTATGTGCAAACGCTATGTTATTATGCGCATTTAATAGTTTATTATGTACAGTTACTATTATTGTATGTGCAAACACTATGTTATTATGTGCATTGAATAGTTTATTATGTACAGTTACTATTATTGTATGTGCAAACACTGTTATTATGTGCATTTAATAGTTTATTATGTACAGTTACTATTATTGTATGTGCAAACACTATGTTATTATGTGCATTTAATAGTTTATTATGTACAGTTATTATTATTGTATGTGCAAACACTATGTTATTATGTGCATTTAATAGTTTATTATGTACAGTTACTATTATTGTATGTGCAAACACTATGTTATTATGTGCATTTAATAGTTTATTATGTAGTTACTATTATTGTATGTGTAAACACTATGTTATTATGTGCATTGAATAGTTTATTATGTACAGTTACTATTATTGTATGTGCAAACACTATGTTATTATGTGCATTTAATAGTTTATTATGTACAGTTACTATTATTGTATGTGTAAACACTATGTTATTATGTGCATTGAATAGTTTATTATGTACAGTTACTATTATTGTATGTGCAAACACTGTTATTATGTGCATTGAATAGTTTATTATGTACAGTTACTATTATTGTATGTGCTAACACTATGATATTATGTGCATTTAATAGTTTATTATGTACAGTTACTATTATTGTATGTGCAAACACTATGTTATTATGTGCATTGAATAGTTTATTATGTACAGTTACTATTATTGTATGTGCAAACACTGTTATTATGTGCATTTAATAGTTTATTATGTACAGTTACTATTATTGTATGTGCAAACACTATGTTATGTGCATTGAATAGTTTATTATGTACTAACCTTAAGTTATTATGTGCATACTGTATTATTCAATGTACAGTTACTATTATTGTATGTGCTAACGCTATGTTATAACGTTAACTCGATAGTATATTATGGACAGACTTTAGGACATTATGTGCATAGTCAACATAGTACTATCATTGTTCTGTATGGAGGATTTTGAGAAAAAAAAATTGTTTCCAGGTGAACCAGAAAATTTTTTTTTTGATCCTGTAATGGCTTGGAAAAAAAATTGTCATGACAGACAGAAGTGAAAAAAAAAATTGTCACAATGCACCAGAAATGAGCAAATTTGGAAACCTTATTCTCATGTATTCTTTGGCGGTGTGCTGCCATTGGCGCCGCAAATGTTTTTAATACAAGTATAAATTCCTGTTGTTTTCCAGCACTTATCATTAAAACATGCACTATATAGCTCTGCGTTCAACCCAAGTGCACACAAAGTTTTCCTTTCCTTTTCTGACCCAAGAAAACATATTTCAGGATTTTTGTTGCAATATCTCAATGACACAGTCAATATCTGAAGGGGACTATTCAGTGTGTGAACTTAAGGGAAAATGACTACTGGTCATAAGGACCGACATGTAGCAAATACTGCTGGTCCTTAAGGAAAACTGCTGGTCCATACTCAATGCAGTTCACGTTCATGACCTGTATCTACAACCCACCCCCACCCCCACCCCCCATTTACAGATTAAATGATTTTGAACTTTATTACTTTAATATGATACAACATATCGTTAGATATACTAAAGTAAAAGAGAGTACAAAGAATTGTTCACTATCTACTATTATTTCATAAAATTTCCACTCAGAGTCAAAAAATAACTTGGAAGTAAATTTTGGATTCACAACCAAGTAATTTTTGACTCTGTGAGTAGAGATTTTCATATGTACCAACTATGAACCCAGAGACTATGAATAGTCATTCTCGCATAATCTGTTCCTATAGACTATAGTGGTCTGAGACTGAATGTATTCATTCCACCATAGAAATACATATTCATAGATTGTCGATAATATGGGTGAATGAATCAATAAATCTACATTATCTGCAATCTCTAAGAGATCACAGTCATCTCCTTCCTCTCTGTACGATTCACTAAATTCTGAATCACATAATCCAAAGTCAGATTCATCGTCTGTGGCAACAGCTGATGTAGCTTTCCAACTCTTAGCGAACGTAGACCCACAAATTCACCATAGCAGAAAGTTTTGTCGCATAACTATCCCTCTTAAAAACTGTGTATTCCCTTTATTTCAATTTCAATTCCATCCACACAGTGACACGGAGCGGTTTCGTCTTCCTTCAGTCTTTACAAATATGTACTGAAGCCCCCCCCCCCCCCCCCCATGAAGCCCTACCCGTATACCCTACCCGTGGTGTGTATTGAGTATCGTCTCTGTCTGTCTGTTTGTGTATGAAATCGGACCATGATGAAGAGAACTATGGCTAAACATGTCTTACAGTCCGAGTTTTTTTTGACAAGGGAGCGTGATATCGTAACTGTACTGTAATGTGTCATCCACTGTGTACCCGTGTTTTGCATGATGCAGTAATGTTCCAGATACAACAATGACAGCAAAAAATGCAACATTTCTAAGTTTATACGTTGATTACAACATGACAGGACATACATTATCATAATATGCATCGAAAGCAATCAGACTACGCATTTTCTACTCTTTTTACAAAAAAAACCTATCGTACTGGAGATATTTTACGAAGTGTACCTGCCTTCTTTATTAGTTAAAACGCCATTTTCAGAGTAGTTTATATGTTTTCCATCAGTTTGTTTTGATCATGGCCACACACATGGGGAACTCTGATAAATTGATCGGGAAACCCGCTAACATTTACCGGCTTTAATACCACCCTTTAAAAAACAGTGTCTTTTTCGTCTTCTCCTTCGGAAGTTCATTACTGCCATGCCTTCTAAATATCGCCACATACTTTATAAATACAACGTGGAACTGTCTCAAACACGTTAAAAGTTTCATACACTTCGAACAGTAAACTTTACAACAATGATTAAATGATTACTATATCATGACGGAAAAAGACGCATGCGCTGAATGCGTGAAATTAGTCTGAATATCTAAGACGTTCCGATTAGTCTAGACACAAATAATTAGAGAAATTCAGCCAATCATGTGTTTGCTAACATAATTTCTTAAAGTAAATGCCGTATGCTACGTCATATGTAGACATGATATCAACATTGACAAGAACATGCTAGCTCGCTAGCTCTGTGTCACTTGACTTGAACGAGGTGTCGAGAGTAAAATAGGTAACACAAGATCAGATTCCTGTAGGTGAAATTGGATATGTCTTTGAATAAATGTTATTATTTACTCCAAATTTCAACTGGTCATAAGGACCGATAAGTTGTTGCAATTCTGAAAAACTGTCGGTCCGAACGGAAATCTGTTGGTCTCGGGCCGAAGGACCGGCGTTAATTTCGCACGCTGGGACTATTTGGTTTCTGTAAATTAAGACAATTTAAAAAACAAGACAGGAGTCAATAAACTAGTGTTAAAATCTAGTGTTTTTCTTTCAATATAAATCTCTTATAAATCTTTCTCAAGTTGACATTGAAAATTGAGGAACAACAAATATAACGAAATACAAAAAATAATATCTTCCCTGAGAACTTAGAGGAATTGACTGATTCAAAGAAAAGCAGGTTTAGTACTGATCAGAGTTGATTTTGGAACTGTTCTATAATCTAAAGTTGTAATTTAACGTAGACAGACGTCTTTCATACTAACTGCTAATTCTTCTACTTGCACAGAACAAGTTATTTAGAGGTACAGTTGTGAACCATTGTGACGTGGTATAGGTATGAACAATGCATTCAAACTTAATGACTAATTAAAAAAAAAAATTGCACTGCTACTCCATTTGAAAAAAAAAATTGATGCAGGACTGACAGTAGAAAAAAATTGTCACTCTGACTGGGAAAAACAATTGCTCCCATACCTACTTCCTCCATACCCCCCCCCCCCCCCGAAATCATATGGTTCTCCCCTTAGTTACGGTAGATCTCGATCTAGACGTCACTAGACGATCTAGTTGCCGCACGAGTTGGACCCCCTGCCTGCCAGCTCCCTGCTTTCTGCCCGGCCCGGCCCGCCCCACGGCTTCCCGGCACCGACTTCTTAAATCAAGTCGGTCACCCAATCTTCTGACATAAAAACTTAAATTTTCCTCAGTCATGTCGTGTTAGCCCATAAAATAATAGTAACTGTACATAATAAAC
Organism: Glandiceps talaboti; assembly: GCF_964340395.1. Classification (NCBI taxonomy): domain Eukaryota; kingdom Metazoa; phylum Hemichordata; class Enteropneusta; family Spengelidae; genus Glandiceps; species Glandiceps talaboti. Next base: position 1,682,407 of record NC_135565.1, on the reverse strand, counting down.
TATTTAATGCACATAATAACATAGTGTTAGCACATACAATAATAGTAACTGTACATAATAAACTATTAAATGCACATAATAACATAGTGTTAGCACATACAATAATAGTAACTGTACATAATGAACTATTAAATGCACATAATAACATAGTGTTAGCACATACAATAATAGTAACTGTACATAATAAACTATTAAATGCACATAATAACATAGTGTTTGCACATACAATAATAGTAACTGTACATAATAAACTATTAAATGCACATAATAACATAGTGTTTGCACATATAATAATAGTAACTGTACATAATAAACTATTAAATGCACATAATAACATAGTGTTAGCACATACAATAATAGTAACTGTACATAATAAACTATTAAATGCACATAATAACATAGTGTTAGCACATACAATAATAGTAACTGTACATAATAAACTATTAAATGCACATAATAACATAGTGTTTGCACATATAATAATAGTAACTGTACATAATAAACTATTAAATGCACATAATAACATAGTGTTTGCACATATAATAATAGTAACTACATAATAAACTATTAAATGCACATAATATCATAGTGTTAGCACATATAATAATAGTAACTGTACATAGAATGATACAGTATGCACATAATAACTTAAGGTTAGTACATAATAAACTATTTAATGCACATAATATCATAGTGTTAGCACATACAATAATAGTAACTGTACATAATAAACTATTAAATGCACATAATAACATAGTGTTTGCACATACAATAATAGTAACTGTACATAATAAACTATTAAATGCACATAATATCATAATGTTAGCCCATAAAATAATAACTGTACATAATAAACTATTAAATGCACATAATAACATAGTGTTTGCACATATAATAATAACTGTACATAGAATAATACAGTATGCACATAATAACTTAAGGTAAGTACATAATAAACTATTTAATGCACATAATAACATAATGTTAGCACATACAATAATAGTAATGGTACATTGAATAATACAGTATGCACATAATAACATAGCGTTAGCCCATAAAATAATAACTGTACACAATAAACTATTTAATGCACATAATATCATAGTGTTAGCACATACAATAATAGTAACTGTACATAATAAACTATTTAATGCACATAATATCATAGTGTTAGCACATACAATAATAGTAACTGTACATCATAAACTATTAAATGCACATAATAACATAGTGTTTGCACATACAATAATAGTAACTGTACATAGAATAATACAGTATGCACATAATAACTTAAGGTAAGTACATAATAAACTATTAAATGCACATAATAACATAGTGTTTGCAAATACAATAATAGTAACTGTACATAGAATAATACAGTATGCACATAATAACGTAAGGTAAGTACATAATAAACTATTGAATGCACATAATAACATAGTGTTTGCACATACAATAATAGTAATTGCACACTTAAGTCAGTTGTGGCTTTCCATAGGCATCTGCTGAAATCTGTCAGATTGGACACTACTTTCTGGTCGAGTTAAAAGAATATAACTCTTTACCGGACTATGTTGTGCTATCAAAAGTAACATTACTCAGCACTCCCGCACTAGACTCTGATGGGATGTTATTATCTTAGGATACTCAATGCCTAGCTGAACTAAACTTAATCATCATGGTTCATTCGAAAATAAGGGTGAAAGAGACGAGTGTGAAGCCACCATCATATTCATATTCATATTCAGTTTCAAACGTTCACCTCTAGGCTCAATCTGAATATGATGATGGCTTCACACGTTCATCATCAGATTCGAAGTCTTCCGAATGGGCACGAACGCGAGTTCGTCAAATCACACAAATCCTTCATTGGCGGTTTGAAATCATGCGATTGTGATTACTTCTCACTTGAATTGCATGGATTTGCATGCTCCCTTTTTATTTTTGCCAGAGTATCCAATTTGCGCAGCGTGATACTTTTGTCGTGGACCATAATATGGAGCATGCAAATCCATGCAATTCAAGTGAAAGTAATCACAATCGCACGATTTCAACCTGCCAATGACGGTTTTACGTGATTTGACGAACTCGCGTTCGTACCCATTCGGAAGACTTCGAATCTGATGATGAACGTGTGAAGCCATCATCATATTCAGATTGAGCCTAGAGGTGAACGTTTGAAACTGAATATGAATATGAATATGATGGTGGCTTCACACTCGTGTGAAAGATAGTGAAAGAGAGAAAGCCTAAGCCAGGCAGATAGGTCACCAATGAGGGCGTTTTTTGACCCCGCGAAAACATTGAACTATGGCGGCGAGCAGTGCAACTGTCGATAGAGCCGACGAGGTTTTAGCTGACGAAGCTTTAGAAGAAGAGGTACGTAACTGGTTTATAGCGGTAAAAACAGAGTATGATTTGTCGAAATATCAGCTATTGTAAAGATTTTATTATTTGACATTGATTTGTGGTAGATTTCAACTGTTACAACAGCTAGCCATGACAACGTACAACCAAACAACTTCAGTTGTCACTTGCATATTAAATTCGTAACGCCAAATTGAACTAATATTTGCTGTCCCATTGTTTTTGGAATGAAATCCAATTAAATCCGCCAAGTAAGTAATTCCATCAAACCCAACATCACTTCACCCACACGAGACGGAGTACTGTAGCGGTTTCGCGCTCTCGGTCCTACGCTAGAACCGCTACAGTTGTACAGATCTATCGTGTGTACACGCTCCTATGATATGAAAAATGTGTTCAGGATACTGAACACATACGTCATGTATTCAAACTTTTTGAGAAAATCCCTCACCTCATTGAAAGTCGAGCATATCCTATGTCGTTGTGTATAACTGCGTTGTTCTCGATCGGATTAATGCTTCCGCAATGGTGTTTTTAAGTGCAAATCGTACTATATTCTTGACGTTATAAACTTACAGCACATTTTCAAATTCGGCGGACATGTTGACTAATACTGCACATGCTCCATGACCATGCGTGATGTACTAGAACGACATACTGAACGACGTCGTAGCCAGTGTGGCTGCTGAAAAGGACTCCAATGTAACGGTTTGGAGTATTCATTGCTGTCTTGAACAGAAAATGAACAGATTAGAATACTTAGGTAGTGAATTTCGCAATTTCAACAATAACTTAAACTAAGGACATTGACTATTTTTAGCTCCGCTGTCAGCGAAAGCTGAAAGCGTAGCTTTAGGTATAGGTGGGTATTGAGGTATAGAGAGTAGAGTGAATCATAGGTGTCCATCAAACTTTTATATTTTTACTATCTACTCCGGAAGTGACAGTCGGAATTCTTCGATATTTGGTGTGCATGTTCCCTGGGGGGAGGCTATGCAGATTTGTTCATGCCAAGTTGATCTGTGCCATTTTCAATTTTTTATGATTTTTTTTCATAAAATGTCATTTTCATCAACTCCTTGAAAACCTCTTATTAGATTGCTTTGATATCTGGCGTGTTGATGCGCAGGGGGTAGCTTACTCAGATTTGTTAATTTCAAGTCAGCACATCCTCATTTTTATTTTTTATGATTTTTTTTTTGTAATTTGAAAAAAAAATGAATATGTTAATGAGCATAATGACCGACGCCATATTGGAAATCAGTCGACGAGACTTTAAGTAAACTGCCACTTTTCAAAAGACACTATTGACGTCAAACAAGCAATGTAATATGTGCTATAGTCATAATTCTACGCATTGGGCGCCCAAATGACAAGCGTTTGTTCGAAACAGGGTTGTAAACTTCAAATCAGTCCGCAACATCCTCATTTGCATACTCTATCCTGATTCGACCAGAAGCTGAAGGTGACCTCATTTGACCGAGCGATTTTCCACAGCAAGTATCTTGAGTATCAACACAGGACGTTCTTGGTACTCACTAAAATCACACTTCAGACCCACTATAAAAGTGTGATGTTTTCATGTAACTTGTGGTTAATTCTATATTGTCGTGCAATTTGGAATGACAGTGAACCAGAATTCAGACAACTTGCGTAAGGAAGGGCATGCCAGACATGCGGTTGAAGTTATGGCCGACAGTTCACATGTAAAGTTAAACGACATGAACGTGTCTTGCCTTTCCAAAATGCAAATATTTGGCAAGTAAAAATAATTAAAATAATTACAACTTTAATTTGGCTTCAGACTTTGCATTATGTTTTGCGTATCTTTCCCCGTTTTACATGTAAATCCGAAAAGGTTCTCTCTCATCATGTCATCAGTGTCAGTGATCATACCGCGCGGGGCTGCTTTGAGTACGAGCGAAGTGAGGCATGTTGAGGTATTTTGTTGAGAATTATAAATATTGCGAAATGTCAAGTACAAGGTTTAAATACAATGGAATGATGAAAAAAATGGCAGAGTCTGCTGACAGGCGCCGGTCACAAGAAACACTGTGAATTAAAATATCAGACGATGTATGTATTAATCGCCGACAATCCACCCGTATGCACGAGGGACTAACCCGGAAGCAAGTCGTTGTCAGCCATACGTTACAGTGGTAACATCGTCCGAGAAATCGCTGCGTTCAGAGTGTCATTATTCACAGAATTGTTGTTTTCGAGTGAAAACCCGTCTTGAATTGTATAACTCTAACAAATGAAGACATGTCAAGTTATATTTTGAAAGTTGTATCGCTAGTTTGAGACGATTTTCTCACGTACTATAGTACTATCGAGGCTTACTTGGAAGTAGTAGGACCTTACTCCAGTTCATCGGGAAGTTTAGCCAGTCCGATAATTCTTTCTGGTTTAGTTTACAACACTTTTGATCAATCACGCAGATTTTGTTGTTGTGATGAAAAGAAATAAAAAAAAAGATCATTTCAACCATTTCGTTGTGTTTTCTTTGTGAAAGGTAACCGAACATGAACGAGTGTTACCACTGTAACGTATGGCTGAGAATGACTCTCTTCCGGGTACTTGAGATTGTCGCCGTACGGAAACTAAGATGGCGATTAATACATTTCTTCCCTATATATATCTACCACAACTAGTACAAGTTGAATGTTGTTGACTTTGTAAATTTGTTAGAAAATTGAAATTCAAATTGCCTCAAAATTATTTTAGATCCCTAGTTTATTTCATTCATCATTAAAATTTTCCAGGGTTATAGCTGTAAGACACTGGAATTATTTATAGCCAACCTCAAAATCCTCTTTTTTTCTTTTTCTTGTGTGCATTTCCCAGTCATTTTTTTCTGAGATTTTGTGCAATTTTTCATAACAGTAGATTTTTGTTATAAAATGGTGACTATGGTATAAAAGTACAATACATTACCAACTTCTGTGTAAAATGTGTTTTATAGTGAGACATCATATGAAACCACTAACCACTTTATTGCATCGCTAAAACAAAACTGCATAGTGAAGACCTGAACCACTTCTACATGTCACCAAAATAAAAAATTAAATTAAAAAAAAAACCAGCGGAGCTATTCTGACCGATAGGTCGCTTGTTATGAGAAAACCATGGAAATAATTGCCGGAGAGATTTTAATGTCCTTGTTCGATAATAATAATTATTGGGGTAATAATTGTAACTTTGTTTTTCTTTGCAAATGCCATAAATTCATAAGAAATAAAATGTAAAACGAAAAATGTTGAGTCACACAAAATAAAATATAAAGATTAAGAAAGTATAAAAAAGTATTGCTACAATTATTGTAGCTACAACCATGCAGGATATTCTCGTTAAGGCCAGGATCAGAATTTATGAGAGGGGGGGGGGGTTATATTAGTCAAAATTTTTTTGAAGCCCCATCTTCACACTGTCAAAAAATTTCATGCCCCCCCCCCCCAAAAAAAAAAAAAATCACAAGAATTTTCATAGCCCACTCCCAGTCACACATACTTTTGTGTAATTACATAGTACCACCCCCACCCCAACTCCACTTCAGAGATGGAAATCACATTGGGCTGTAACCTATACTTGGAGATACTTTATCAGCAGGGTTTTATCTTTCAATCTTGATTCTGGGCAGAAAAAGTATTCCCCATGATAGCTAGTGGGAAGGGTAAGTACTTTTTTTGTATAAATAAGGACATGTAGGAGGCCATTTAATGGCATTAATTTTCAAACCATAGACATTATCAAAAGCCAGAGTACTTGAAAATTGTTTTCAATACCCCAACTTTACTCATTATTATACAACTGTATGACTATATTACACACACTTATACTAGGGATATTTTGGCAGACACGCACATTTGTTTGGCTATTGACTGCCTCATAATTAAATGTATGGTAGGTAATGAAGTACACAATCTTGCAAACTACAAGGTAAACGACTGCTCCTGAGGTTTGAATGTTAAAAAAGGACACAGAGAAAGAGAGAGAGAGAGACAAACACACACACACACATACAGAGACAGACACTGTGACAGACAGAGGAAGGCATACAGAAATACACTTGCATGGCTGTCACCCAACTCATCCCTGAATCTAGGTTTTAGAAGGTATTTTGGTGAAGCTGTGAGAATTTTTTTAATTTACTCGGTTAATAACTGCTCCTCAGGTTTAATTTGGTTCAAAGGATGAGCAAAATATTTCAGGGCTCCCCCTTCAGACCAGAATTTTCGCAGCTAGCCTCCTTGAATTCTCAATTTTTTCCATGGCCCCAAAAATATCAGCATACTGAAAACAGGCACAGAGTGTCAGCATACTGAAAAAACAGGCACGGAATGGAATGTCAGCATACTGAAAACAGGCACAGAATGTCAGCATACTGAAAACAGGCACGGAATGGAATGTCAGCATACTGAAAACAGGCACAGAGTGTCAGCATACTGAAAACAGGCACAGAATGTCAGCATACTGAAAACAGGCACAGAATGGAATGTCAGCATACTGAAAACAGGCACAGAATGGAATGTCAGCATACTGAAAACAGGCACAGCATGTCAGCATACTGAAAACAGGCACAGAATGTCAGCATACTGAAAACAGGCACAGAATGTCAGCATACTGAAAACAGGCACAGCATGGAATGTCAGCATACTGAAAACAGGCACAGAATGTCAGCATACTGAAAACAGGCACAGAATGTCAGCATACTGAAAACAGGCACAGAATGGAATGTCAGCATACTGAAAACAGGCACAGAATGGAATGTCAGCATACTGAAAACAGGCACAGAGTGTCAGCATACTGAAAACAGGCACAGAATGTCAGCATACTGAAAACAGGCACAGAATGGAATGTCAGCATACTGAAAACAGGCACAGAGTGTCAGCATACTGAAAACAGGCACAGAATGGAATGTCAGCATACTGAAAACAGGCACAAAATGTCAGCATACTGAAAACAGGCACAGAATGGAATGTCAGCATACTGAAAACAGGCACAGAGTGTCAGCATACTGAAAACAGGCACAGAATGTCAGCATACTGAAAACAGGCACAGAATGGAATGTCAGCATACTGAAAACAGGCACAGAGTGTCAGCATACTGAAAACAGGCACAGAATGGAATGTCAGCATACTGAAAACAGGCACAGAATGTCAGCATACTGAAAACAGGCACGGAATGGAATGTCAGCATACTGAAAACAGGCACAGAGTGTCAGCATACTGAAAACAGGCACAGAGTGTCAGCATACTGAAAACAGGCACAGAATGGAATGTCAGCATACTGAAAACAGGCACAGAATGGAATGTCAGCATACTGAAAACAGGCACAGAATGGAATGTCAGCATACTGAAAACAGGCACAGAACGTCAGCATACTGAAAACAGGCACAGAATGGAATGTCAGCATACTGAAAACAGGCACAGAATGGAATGTCAGCATACTGAAAACAGGCACAGAATGTCAGCATACTGAAAACAGGCACAGAATGTCAGCATACTGAAAACAGGCACAAAATGTCAGCATACTGAAAACAGGCACAGAATGTCAGCATACTGAAAACAGGCACAGAATGGAATGTCAGCATACTGAAAACAGGCACAGAATGTCAGCATACTGAAAACAGGCACAAAGTGTCAGCATACTGAAAACAGGCACAGAATGTCAGCATACTGAAAACAGGCACAGAATGGAATGTCAGCATACTGAAAACAGGCACAGAATGTCAGCATACTGAAAACAGGCACAGAATGTCAGCATACTGAAAACAGGCACAGAATGTCAGCATACTGAAAACAGGCACAGAATGGAATGTCAGCATACTGAAAACAGGCACAGAATGTCAGCATACTGAAAACAGGCACAGAATGTCAGCATACTGAAAACAGGCACAGAATGTCAGCATACTGAAAACAGGCACAGAATGGAATGTCAGCATACTGAAAACAGGCACATAATGTCAGCATACTGAAAACAGGCACAGAATGTCAGCATACTGAAAACAGGCACAGAATGTCAGCATACTGAAAACAGGCACAGAATGGAATGTCAGCATACTGAAAACAGGCACAAAATGTCAGCATACTGAAAACAGGCACAGAATGTCAGCATACTGAAAACAGGCATAGAATGGAATGTCAGCATACTGAAAACAGGCACAGAATGTCAGCATACTGAAAACAGGCACAGAATGTCAGCATACTGAAAACAGGCACAGAATGGAATGTCAGCATACTGAAAACAGGCACAAAATGTCAGCATACTGAAAACAGGCACAGAATGTCAGCATACTGCCCATTTCAAATGCTGCATGCCTTGCCAATTTTGATGACATTGGGGTACAGTACATGTACCTCTTTAACACTTCTTGGGTCTTGAAGGCTCTGTAATTAATGTTGTAGTTTGGACATGTCCGATTTTTTGGCAGGTTTTAGCCGAAAAATCCACCCAACTTTGTGATTCTGATCTGAATCGTTCCCGTCTATTTGCGTTTACTTCACAGGAATTGTAGCGTTTGCTTCTTGTTAAACATTGGGATGAAAAAAAAGCACAAAAACAGAAGAAAAACCCCTCAAAATCACAGCGAACACTACAATTATTTGAGATAGCCAACACTGTGAATTTGAGTCGTCAGATGATATAAACACTATTACTGTCTGGATCTGTGGTAAACCTGTTATTATTGTTATTACAAAAGGCTATCACAGCAACTATATTTAAAAAAAGTATATAAATGTAAGTAGTAGTTGGACAAAACAAAACTAGGACTTGATAATAGGCCCAGGATGCATTGCGTGAGAGGACAAAACAGAACTAGGACTCCATAATAGGCCCAGGATGCATTGCGTGAGAGGACAAAACAGAACTAGGACTCCATAATAGGCCCAGGATGCATTGCGTGAGAGGACAAAACAAAACTAGGACTCCATAATAGGCCCAGGATGCATTGCGTGAGAGGACAAAACAGAACTAGGACTCCATAATAGGCCCAGGATGCATTGCGTGAGAGGACATTGCTTACATGTATATGTATGTTGTTACATTTAATCTTGTTTTGTCTTTATTACGTTTGAAATAACATTTTTATCAGGAAATGATGGAAAGACATGTTGATTATGAGTTAGTTCATAGAACAACAACACCATCAATCACAGGGAATTTTTCGGTGAACCCAGAGCAGTCATGTGACAACCATCCCCTAAAATAAACTCACAGACATTTAGGTAAACATTTACTTAACATAAGTACATGTACATGACAAAAACAGATATTTTTTTTAAAAATCTCATATGTAACATAAATATATCCCCTTAGTCAGTGTTGCAGCCAGAGGGGGTTTTTGGGTCATTTGACACACATTTTTTTGACGTGACCCACAATTTTGGAAGTGATAGGTCATAGACGACCCACACTAAAATTGTATGCAAATATGTACATTTGTATAGTAACAGCCAAATGATTGTGTATATGTGTATAGATAACAACAGGGTTGGATAAGCATAATCATTCAGCAAATATCTAGCATGGTGTGGGTAAATATTTTGAAAAAACTATAAAAAGTGTGCTACAAACGCTATTGGTGCTTTTTTGTAATGTTCCCCCCCCCCCCCCCCCCCCCCCCAAAAAAAAAGTATGATGACCTAGAAAAATGAAAGTCTCGGGACACAATGTCCCACTCTTTCAAAAGGCTGGCTGCAACACTGCCCTTAGTATAGTACATGTACATGTAGTGTGTGCAAACTCCTCAGCACTACACAATACTTGGCATTGTATACGCAGCTGATAACAGGTCTATTATTGATGGCAAGCTGATACATGTACATGATTGCTACATGTACCTCTATACACATCTATGAAGTGACTACTTTTAAACTACATGTACAGTCTATACACGTCTATGAAGTGACTACTTTTAAACTACATGTACAGTCTATACACGTCTATGAAGTGACTACTTTTAAACTACATGTACAGTCTATACACGTCTATGAAGTGACTACTTTTATTTAAACTACATGTACAGTCTATACACGTCTATGAAGTGACTACTTTTAAACTACATGTACAGTCTATACACGTCTATGAAGTGACTACTTTTAAACTACATGTACAGTCTACACGTCTATGAAGTGACTACTTTTAAAGTACATGTACAGTCTATACACATCTATGAAGTGACTACTTTTAAACTACATGTACAGTCTATACACGTCTATGAAGTGACTACTTTTAAACTACATGTACAGTCTATACACGTCTATGAAGTGACTACTTTTAAACTACATGTACAGTCTATACACGTCTATGAAGTGACTACTTTTAAAGTACATGTACAGTCTATACACATCTATGAAGTGACTACTTTTAAACTACATGTACAGTCTATACACATCTATGAAGTGACTACTTTTAAACTACATGTACAGTCTATACACGTCTATGAAGTGACTACTTTTAAACTACATGTACAGTCTATACACGTCTATGAAGTGACTACTTTTAAACTACATGTACAGTCTTTTCATGTCTATGAAGTGACTACTTTTAAAGTACATGTACAGTCTATACACGTCTATGAAGTGACTACTTTTAAACTACATGTACAGTCTATACACGTCTATGAAGTGACTACTTTTAAACTACATGTACAGTCTATACACGTCTATGAAGTGACTACTTTTAAACTACATGTACAGTCTATACACGTCTATGAAGTGACTACTTTTAAACTACATGTACAGTCTATACACGTCTATGAAGTGACTACTTTTAAACTACATGTACAGTCTATACACGTCTATGAAGTGACTACTTTTAAACTACATGTACAGTCTATACACGTCTATGAAGTGACTACTTTTAAACTACACATACAGTCTATACACGTCTATGAAGTGACTACTTTTAAACTACATGTACAGTCTATACACGTCTATGAAGTGACTACTTTTAAACTACATGTACAGTCTTTTCACGTCTATGAAGTGACTACTTTTAAACTACATGTAGTCTATACACGTCTATGAAGTGACTACTTTTAAACTACATGTACAGTCTATACACGTCTATGAAGTGACTACTTTTAAACTACATGTACAGTCTATACACGTCTATGAAGTGACTACTTTTAAACTACACATACAGTCTATACACGTCTATGAAGTGACTACTTTTAAACTACATGTACAGTCTATACACGTCTATGAAGTGACTACTTTTAAACTACATGTACAGTCTATACACGTCTATGAAGTGACTACTTTTAAACTACATGTACAGTCTATACACGTCTATGAAGTGACTACTTTTAAAGTACATGTACAGTCTATACACGTCTATGAAGTGACTACTTTTAAACTACATGTACAGTCTATACACATCTTTGAAGTGACTACTTTTAAACTACATGTACACTATGAAGTGACTACTTTTAAACTACATGTACAGTCTATACACATCTATGAAGTGACTACTTTTAAAGTACATGTACAGTCTATACACGTCTATGAAGTGACTACTTTTAAAGTACATGTACAGTCTATACACGTCTATGAAGTGACTACTTTTAAAGTACATGTACAGTCTATACACGTCTATGAAGTGACTACTTTTAAACTACATGTACAGTCTATACACGTCTATGAAGTGACTACTTTTAAACTACATGTACAGTCTATACACGTCTATGAAGTGACTACTTTTAAACTACATGTACAGTCTATACACGTCTATGAAGTGACTACTTTTAAACTACATGTACAGTCTATACACGTCTATGAAGTGACTATACTTGTAAACTTTTATACTATCTTAATGGAGTTATTTTATGAAGCTAATTTTTCACCAGTTTCAAAGCATTTTATGTTTTCCGTCATTTTGCTTTGATCATGGCCACACCTGTAGAGAACAGGGATTCCTGAAAACATTTACTGGCTCACCAACCCTAAAAAACACTGCCTAACTACAGGGCTTACTGGCCCTAAAAGACACTGCCTAACTACAGGGCTTACTGGCCCTAAAAACACTGCCTAATCAAGGGGCTTACTGGCCCTAAAAACACTGCCTAACTACAGGGCTTACTGACCCTAAAATCACACTGCTTTAGGACAGGGCTTACTGACTCTAACAAACACTACCTAACTACAGGGCTTACTGGTCCTAAAAAACTCTGCTCAACCACATTTATGATACAGATAAAACTTTCTATTCACATAGAGACTTCTAGACGAGCTTGAAAATGAGGAAGTACCTGGATATATTCGGGAAAAAAGACTGGCAGAAATGAAACAACAAGTTGAAGATTTCCGTTTGTTCAAAGATAAGGACTATGGATGTTACACGTAAGTCAATCATTGTACATTGTAAGTCATTACTTTACCTGAAAGTGTGTATTAAAATTAATATCATTACTTTAGGTGATTGTGTGAAATATCATTACTTTAGGTGATTGTGTAAAATATCATTACTTTAGGTGATTGTGTAAAATATCATTACTTTAGGTGATTGTGTAAAATATCATTACTTTAGGTGATTGTGTAAAATATCATTACTTTAGGTGATTGTGTAAAATATCATTACTTTAGGTGATTATGTAAAATATCATTACTTTAGGTGATTGTGTGAAATATCAAGACTTTAGGTGATTGTGTAAAATATCATTACTTTAGGTGATTGTGTAAAATATCATTACTTAAGGTGATTGTGTGAAATATCATGACTTTAGGTGATTGTGTAAAATATCATTACTTTAGGTGATTGTGTAAAATATCATTACTTTAGGTGATTGTGTAAAATATCATTACTTTAGGTGATTGTGTAAAATATCATTACTTTAGGTGATTGTGTGAAATATCATTACTTTAGGTGATTGTGTAAAATATCATTACTTTAGGTGATTGTGTAAAATATCATTACTTTAGGTGATTGTGTAAAATATCATTACTTTAGGTGATTATGTAAAATATTACTTTAGGTGATTATGTAAAATATCATTACTTTAGGTGATTGTGTAAAATATCATTACTTTAGGTGATTGTGTAAAATATCATTACTTTAGGTGATTGTGTAAAATATCATTACTTTAGGTGATTGTGTAAAATATCATTACTTAAGGTGATTGTGTGAAATATCATGACTTTAGGTGATTATGTAAAATATCATTACTTTAGGTGATTGTGTAAAATATCATTACTTTAGGTGATTGTGTAAAATATCATTACTTTAGGTGATTGTGTAAAATATCATTACTTTAGGTGATTGTGTAAAATATCATTACTTTAGGTGATTGTGTAAAATATCATTACTTTAGGTGATTGTGTAAAATATCATTACTTTAGGTGATTATGTAAAATATTACTTTAGGTGATTGTGTAAAATATCATTACTTTAGGTGATTGTGTAAAATATCATTACTTTAGGTGATTATGTAAAATATCATTACTTTAGGTGATTATGTAAAATATCATGACTTTAGGTGATTATGTAAAATATCATTACTTTAGGTGATTGTGTAAAATATCATTACTTTAACAGATTATGTAAAATATCATTACTTTAGGTGATTGTGTGAAATATTACTTTAGGTGATTGTGTGAAATATTATTACTTTAGGTGATTATGTAAAATATCATTACTTTAGGTGATTATGTAAAATATCATTACTTAAGGTGATTGTGTAAAATATCATTACTTTAGGTGATTGTGTAAAATATCAAGACTTTAGGTGATTATGTAAAATATCATTACTTTAGCAAATTGTGTGAAATATCATTACTTTAGGTGATTGTGTAAAATATCATTACTTTAGGTGATTGTGTAAAATATCATTACTTTAGGTGATTATGTAAAATATCATTACTTTAGGTGATTGTGTAAAATATCATTACTTTAGGTGATTGTGTAAAATATCATTACTTTAGGTGATTGTGTAAAATATCATTACTTTAGGTGATTATGTAAAATATCATGACTTTAGGTGATTGTGTAAAATATCATGACTTTAGGTGATTGTGTAAAATATCATGACTTTAGGTGATTATGTAAAATATCATTACCTTAGGTGATTATGTAAAATATCATGACTTTAGGTGATTGTGTAAAATATCATGACTTTAGGTGATTATGTAAAATATCATGACTTTAGGTGATTGTGTAAAATATCATGACTTTAGGTGATTATGTAAAATATCATGACTTTAGGTGATTATGTAAAATATCATTACTTTAGTTAGGTGATTGTGTAAAATATCATTACTTTAGCAAATTGTGTGAAATATCATTACTTTAGCAAATTGTGTGAAATATCATTACTTTAGGTGATTGTGTGAAATATCATTACTTTAGGTGATTATGTAAAATATCATTACTTTAGTTAGGTGATTGTGTAAAATATCATTACTTTAGCAAATTGTGTGAAATATCATTACTTTAGCAAATTGTGTGAAATATCATTACTTTAGGTGATTGTGTGAAATATCATTACTTTAGGTGATTATGTAAAATATCATTACTTTAGTTAGGTGATTGTGTAAAATATCATTACTTTAGCAAATTGTGTGAAATATCATTACTTTAGCAAATTGTGTGAAATATCATTACTTTAGGTGATTGTGTGAAATATCATGACTTTAGGTGATTATGTAAAATATCATTAATTTAGGTGATTATGTGAAATATCATTACTTTAGGTGATTATGTGAAATATCAAGACTTTACCCAGTTGTTATTTACTTATGTAATACTGTTTTATAAGTCTCATGTCTTTAACTCTTATGTATAATTGTTATTTTCACAGAGATCTAGAGAAGGAAAAAGACTTTTTAGAACTAACAACGAGTGAGAAGAAAGTGATTGTGCATTTTTATCATCCTGATTTCAGAAGATGTGGAATTATTGATGAACATCTTTCTGTAAGTTGGGTTTAATTATCAGAGCCAAAGACAAAGTATCCATATTATGGATATTGATGAAATTACATGTACATTTGTATGTAAATGTAGATATCTCCGTTTAGTGTAAAACATTACATGTATAGACTTTTCAGGTGTGAGCTGGGCATACAACAAGGCAGTATTCTGCCCCCCCCCCCCCCTCCCCCCACTCCACCCCCACACCACCTTTTTGCACAACTGAACCAATTGAAGTTCAGTAGGGCTTTAGGGATTGAGAAATGTCTTAGAATGTGCAGCTGTGTGTGTGTGTGTGTGTGTGTGTGTGTGTGTGTGTGTGTGTGTGTGTGTGTGTGTGTGTGTGTGTGTGTGTGTGTGTATGTGATCCACATAAAGTCAAATGCCAATAGCCGATTGCCTTGGTATTTGGTAGGGAGGATGTGTAAATGAGAATTGTTCAAGTGAAAGTGATCACACCTTGGTGTGTGATTTGGGTTGAAAAATGTGATTCTTGGTGTGAGAGAATGCTTTCAGTCTTAGCCTAGATTATTGTTTTATTGATGTCATGAAATAATTAAAACCTCTTTTATTGGCCACTTTGCATCCATTCATCAATGGCACCAAAAGTAACCTTTGTTTAAGGTTGCTTGGAAACACTGTTTTTAGCACAGTTGAACTAAAAAATGAGGTTCATTCATGCTGTAGACATGCTTTATTACCTTGGGTCTACTGGTTGGGAAATTGTCCAAATCAAAATGATCTTACCACAGTGTGTGATTTGGGTCAAAAAATGTGTCAAAAAACTTAAACTCCATAACTACTGGGCAGATCGGTCTGAAATTTGGTGGGAACGTTCTTAGGGGTGTTTACATTAAGAAGTGATCATGACATGATGATGCCGTCAGTGATATGCAAATTAGGTATAAGATTTGCATTTTTGGTCAAAAAACTTGGTGGGGATGTTTCTGGAGTTACATGTATTATTCTGCCCTAGCAACGATGACCACAACTAAATGGTGGTTTGTATTGCAAAGATGAAAATTGGGAAAGATAGGCAAGTTAATAAAGATTCCAAAAATATATGCACATATCCATAGCAACAAGACTATGCCCATAGCAACAAATACAGATGTGCTACATGCCATTGGTGATATTTTTGCACTTTAATTTCAAGTGTAATTTTGAAAGTTTGAATTCAGTTGAGTCATTCAATGTATCTATTCTTTTGTTACAGAAATTAGCATCAAAGCACTTTACAACAAAGTTTGCAAAAGTCAGTGTTGACATTGCAAAATTCTTTGTTCAGAAACTGAAGATTAAAATGTTGCCAGCAGTGCTGTGTTTCATTGATGGTATAAATAAAGATATGTAAGTATTTCTATATTTTCTACTATTCAGGTATCAAAAATTATAGATTTTGACGAAAAAAACAGTTTTTTTAGCACAACTGAACTGATAAGGTTCAGTAGTGCTATAGGCATGGCAAAGTGTTTGTCTGTCTGTCTGTGTGTGTGTGTGTGTGTGTGTGTGTGTGTGTGTGTAGGTAAACAACTTAAAGTCAAAAACCACTGGACTGATTGTCTCATGGTGTCGTGTAGAGCAAGATCTCGTGCATGGCTTGTAGCAACTTTTGTAGTGACCATGATGTGACCCGTTGTTTAGTGACCACAATGTGACCCCATTGTTTAGTGACCACGATGTGAACCCCGTCGTTTAGTGACCACAATGTGACCCCCGTCGTTTAGTGACCACGATGTGACCCCTGTCGCTTAGTGACCACGATGTGACCCCCCGTCGTTTAGTGACCACGATGTGACCCCCGTCATTTACCCTTATTCATTCGTCACAGTGCTAAAATAACTGTTGAATATAAATTACAGTGAACTATGTCAACATACGTCACAACACTGTAGTAACTGTGGAATATAAATTACATCAAACTATGTCAACATACGTCACAACACCGAAATAACTGTTGAATATAAATTACATCAAACTATGTCAACATACGTCACAACACTGAAATAACTGTTGAATATAAATTACATCGAACTATGTCAACGTACGTCACAACACCGAAATAACTGTTGAATATAAATTACATCGAACTATGTCAACGTACGTCACAACACCGATATAACTGTTGAATATAAATTACATCAAACTATGTCAACATACGTCACAACACCGAAATAACTGTTGAATATAAATTACATCGAACTATGTCAACATACGTCACAACACTGTAAT
Organism: Glandiceps talaboti; assembly: GCF_964340395.1. NCBI lineage: Eukaryota > Metazoa > Hemichordata > Enteropneusta > Spengelidae > Glandiceps > Glandiceps talaboti. The sequence goes on along the minus strand of NC_135565.1, from coordinate 1,664,897 downwards.
AACTGTTGAATATAAATTACATCAAACTATGTCAACATACGTCACAACACTGTAATAACTGTTGAATATAAATTACATCAAACTGTGTCAACATACGTCACAACACCGAAGTAACTGTTGAATATAAATTACATCGAACTATGTCAACATACATCACAACGCCGAAATAACTGTTGAATATAAATTACATCAAACTATGTCAACATACGTCACAACGCCGAAATAACTGTTGAATATAAATTACATCGAACTATGTCAACATACATCACAACACCGAAATAACTGTTAAATATAAATTACAGTGAAACTATGTCGACATACGTCACAACACCGAAATAACTGTTGAATATAAATTACATCAAACTATGTCAACATATGTCACAACACTGAAATAACTGTTAAATATAAATTACATCAAACTATGTCAACATACGTCACAACACTGTAATAACTGTTGAATATAAATTACATCAAACTATGTCAACATACGTCACAACACTGTAATAACTTCAATATAAATTACATCAAACTATGTCAACATACGTCACAACGCCGAAATAACTTGAATATAAATTACATCAAACTATGTCAACATACATCACAACGCCGAAATAACTGTTGAATATAAATTACATCAAACTATGTCAACATACGTCACAACACTGAAATAACTGTTGAATATAAATTACAGCAAACTATGTCAACATACGTCACAACGCCGAAATAACTGTTGAATATAAATTACATCGAACTATGTCAACATATGTCACAACACTGAAATAACTGTTGAATATAAATTACATCAAACTATGTCAACATACGTCACAACACCAAAATAACTGTTGAATATAAATTACATCGAACTATGTCAACATATGTCACAACACCGAAATAACTGTTGAATATAAATTACATCGAACTATGTCAACATACGTCACAATGCCGAAGTAACTGTTGAATATAAATTACATCGAACTATGTCAACATATGTCACAACACTGAAATAACTGTTGAATATAAATTACATCAAACTATGTCAACATACATCACAACACTGTAATAACTGTTGAATATAAATTACATCAAACTATGTCAACATATGTCAACGCCGAAATAACTGTTGAATATAAATTACATCGAACTATGTCAACATACGTCACAACACTGAAATAACTGTTGAATATAAATTACATCAAACTATGTCAACATACGTCACAACACCGAAATAACTGTTAAATGTAAATTACATCAAACTATGTCAACATACATCACAACACAGAAATAACTGTTGAATATAAATTACAGTGAACTATGTCAACATATGTCACAACACCGATATAACTGTTGAATATAAATTACATCAAACTATGTCAACATACGTCACAACGCCGAAATAACTGTTGAATATAAATTACATCAAACTATGTCAACATACGTCACAACACTGTAATAACTGTTGAATATGAATTACATCAAACTATGTCAACATACGTCACAACACTGAAATAACTGTTGAATATAAATTACATCAAACTATGTCAACATACATCACAACACCGATATAACTGTTGAATATAAATTACATCAAACTATGTCAACATACGTCACAACACTGAAATAACTGTTGAATATAAATTACATCAAACTATGTCAACATACGTCACAACACTGTAATAACTGTTGAATATAAATTACATTGAACTATGTCAACATACGTCACAACACCGAAATAACTGTTGAATATAAATTACATCAAACTATGTCAACATACGTCACAACACCGAAATAACTGTTGAATATAAATTACATCAAACTATGTCAACATACGTCACAACGCTGAAATAACTGTTGAATATAAATTACATCAAACTATGTCAACATACGTCACAACACTGAAATAACTGTTGAATATAAATTACACATGTCAACATAAATAACTGTTGATTATAAATTACATCAAACTATGTCAACATACATCACAACACTGAAATAACTGTTGAATATAAATTACATCAAACTATGTCAACATACGTCACAACACCGAAATAACTGTTGAATATAAATTACATCAAACTATGTCAACATACGTCACAACACCGAAATAACTGTTGAATATAAATTACATCAAACTATGTCAACATACGTCACAACACCGAAATAACTGTTGAATATAAATTACAGTGAACTATGTCAACATACGTCACAACGCCGAAATAACTGTTGAATATAAATTACATCAAACTATGTCAACATACGTCACAATGCCGAAATAACTGTTGAATATAAATTACATCAAACTATGTCAACATACGTCACAACACTGAAATAACTGTTGAATATAAATTACACATGTCAACATAAATAACTGTTGAATATAAATTACATCAAACTATGTCAACATACGTCACAACACCGAAATAACTGTTAAATATAAATTACATCGAACTATGTCAACATACATCACAACGCCGAAATAACTGTTGAATATAAATTACATCAAACTATGTCAACATACGTCACAACGCCGAAATAACTGTTGAATATAAATTACATCGAACTATGTCAACATATGTCACAACACTGAAATAACTGTTGAATATAAATTACACATGTCAACATAAATAACTGTTGAATATAAATTACATCGAACTATGCCAACATACGTCACAACACTGTAATAACTGTTGAATATAAATTACAGCAAACTATGTCAACATACGTCACAACACTTTAGTAATTGTTAGTCCCCGCTGGACGAAGTCCGGGACGGGGACTTATGGATTGGGTTCTGTGCGTCCGCCCGTCCGTCCGCAGCCGTTTCTTGGAGATGCCTGGACCGATTTTTTTCAAACTTGGTGCAGGGGCAACATACAATGGCATACATATGCACGTCAATTTGTTTCATGATATGATCCAATATGGCTGCCTAGCAGCCATTTTGTTTGCAAATTTTCCCTGTCTAAAGCCATAACTCAGACATGCTTGAACAGATCTCATTCAAAGTTGGTATTAGGACAGTGTTCTATGACATACATGTGCATATTCATTGTTGTTGTGATACGATCCAATATGGCTGCCTGGCAGCCATTTTGTTTGTGATTTTTCTATGTCCAAAGCCATAACTCAGACATGCTTGAACAGATCTCATTCAAAGTTGGTATTAGGTCAGTGTTCTATGTCATACATGTGCATATCCATTTGTTGTCATGATACGATCCAATATGGCTGCCTAGCAGCCATTTTGTTTGCGAATTTTCCATGTCCAAAGCCATAACTCAGACATGCTTGAACAGATCTCATTCAAAGTTGGTATTAGGACAGTGTTCTATGACATACATGTGCATATCCATTTGTTGTCATGATACGATCCAATATGGCTGCCTAGCAGCCATTTTGTTTGCGAATTTTCCATGTCCAAAGCCATAACTCAGACATGCTTGAACAGATCTCATTCAAAGTTGGTATTAGGACAGTGTTCTATAACATACATTTGCATATTCATTGTTGTTGTGATACGATCCAATATGGCCACCTGGCAGCCATTTTGTTTGTGATTTTTCTATGTCCAAAGCCATAACTCAGACATGCTTGAACAGATCTCATTCAAAGTTGGTACATGTATTAGGACAGTGTTCTTTGACATACATGTGCATATCCATTTTCGACCCATCCTTTAAATTATTGTTGTATGCATGTTCCATGTCCAACAAGCAGACACAACATATCTAAGTCTGTTTGATTTAGGTTCACAAGTGTTGTTGCGTGATCAGAGTAGTGATAATTCCTTAAAACCCAATCATAGCGGGAACTATGTCATTTTCAATGACTTGTTGAATATAAATTACATCAAACTATCACAGGGAACCTTGCACATCCTAGTACTAGGATGTTCACATCCTAGTGCTAGGATGTGGCCACATCCTAGTGCTAGGAAGAAGAGCACAGCTACATGTATGTACCAGCTGTGTGTCTCACAACCCCATTACAGGGTATATTTTTCCACAGCTCTGGTACATGGTTGTGAAAAATAAGCCTATTGAATGGATGTGGAATACCGACTCTGTGCCATGACTGTTTTACACATCCCAGTACCATAGCTGTGTACTGCATACGTAGCACACAGTTGTGCACAAACATGTAACAGCTATGGGGGAATAATACCCTGTAGCAAACCTTTTGTTCATATCTGACTAGCATTGCTCACATAGCTGGTACATGGATATGGGAAATACCTATGTTGCAAATATGCTAACATAGCTGGTACATGGCTGTGGGAAAAAGCTCTTGTACATGGATGTTGTAAAAACCTATGCTGCATTGCTATTTTTCACATCCATGTTACATTGGTGTTGGCATACCAGTTACACATCTGTCAAATCTCTAGTATGTTACACCTAGTGTGTTGGTCAGAGCTGTTACAGGGATATTGTACACATAGCTGGTACAGTCCCCATAGCTCCACTGAGCTGGTACAGCTATGTGCACAACCCTGTTATAGGTATGTGAATTTTACAGGAGTGTGCAAGGTTCCCTGTGTATGACAACATTTACTTCTGTTTTCAGTTAAATTTCATGACAAATCCTCAGATTTTATTAACGTGCCTGAAAGTAAAAATTTATTACATTTTATAGCAAAAAGTCGATGAGTAAGTCACGTATGGTATTTTATCATTGTGCAGCCCCCTGAGACACATTAATTTTTTTGAGAGTCCACCTCAATATACAATGTTGCAATTTGAAAGTAAAAAAATCACATGACGTGAATTTGTACACACTATACATCTTTTCAATTCATTGACTCTGGAAAGTGTTAGCCAAATTGCAATTTTATGAGAGATACATTTAATGCCACAAATATGCAGTATCACGAGTCTGATAAAATATCATTGAAAATGTTTAATTTGTACAAACGATGACATAATTCCTCCCGTTCCTCAAAATATTTTTACAAAAACTCACACCCTGATAACTCGATGATGACATGTTTCAATTTGACAGTTTGAATTGGTACAAATTGTTGATGTATGCCACATATATGACATGGGCCATGTGGTTGTGATTTGGTCTGCGATTGGACGATACGTTTATTTGTTACAATATTTCCTCATCTGACATTTACATTGTATTCTATGTACCCAACATAGGCAACTTCACTGGCATCTCTTGATCTGACTTGACAAGATAAATGTAATAAGGCCCAGAAAGACTGTCAGTCAATCAATCAATCAATCAATCAATCAATCAATCAATCAACATAAGGTAGCTTCAGTTGTGACGTTAACTCAACCATGTGATATATTGTGTGTTCATTTTGCTCGTCATCACTGCACCAGGCATAGAACATGTTTGGTATTCGTAAACATGTACGTAATGTACATGTAACATGAATAGTAACACTTGGTTGTTACGTATAGTAACACTTGGTTGTTATGTGTAGTAACACTTGGTTGTTACGTATAGTAACACTTGGTTGTTATGTATAGTAACACTTGGTTGTTACGTATAGTAACACTTGGTTGTTATGTATAGTAACACTTGGTTGTTACGTATAGTAACACTTGGTTGTTATGTATAGTAACACTTGGTTGTTACGTATAGTAACACTTGGTTGTTACGTATAGTAATACTTGGTTGTTACGTATAGTAACACTTGGTTGTTACGTATAGTAACACTTGGTTGTTACGTATAGTAACACTTGGTTGTTACGTATAGTAAAACTGGGTTGTTACGTACAGTAACACTTGGTTGTTACGTATAGTAACACTTGGTTGTTATGTATAGTAACACTTGGTTGTTACGTAAAGTAACACTTGGTTGTTACGTACAGATAATGTTTTGAGTTTAATAATAATCAGGATGATGGATGGTTCTAAATTGTGGACATATGAGTAATACATTTGTAGAAATAACTTGACATATGAGTAATAGTTTATACATTTGTAGAAATAACTTGATTTGCACAATCTCTTGACCATGGGTAGGTCTAGTCTGTCTGGAATGAAATTGATTTGGAAATGCCATTTATCGTCGTACACTAGGATTCACTTGCAATCATTCTTTTATGTTTTTTTTAGTTTTCATTTGTTGTATATGATACTGGTTCGCTGAGTGAGATCACCAAGATTGTTAACGCAGATTAATAACTCTTAGATACAATATTTTATGTCAATCTGAAAAATTTTTATCCATGTGCTTCATGTATGATATTGACAAAACTAAATTGTAGCAATGCGCATCATACATTGATAGTTCTGTAGGGTGGCTTGGACGTATCACGGTTGTACATGGATAAATAACTTACAGAAATTACATGTATGTGATCTCAATATTGAAAATGCATCTTTCTTTTTAGTTCACATTATTTTACTTTGTGTGTGTGTGTGTGTGTGTGTGTGTGTGTGTGTGCGTGTGTGTGTGTGTGTATATGTATGTGTGTGTCCACATTGCAAAGCACACTTGTAAATAGAATCAAATCATTAGCATACACATGAAATATACCAATACAACACTGGTATGTTTGCTCTTCAATATATTGCAACTTTTAAACTCAATCTGGAATAAATACAGGTGAAGTGTGAACTCATGACTTAAACTCAATTATGAATAAATACAGGTGAAGTGTGAACTCACGACTTAAAGGTGATTCAAAATGCTCACAATCACTATTGCTATTTTGCTAGACGACATGTTTGTGAAACATATTCTGGTTTTGAAATTTTAAAAAAGCGTCTGCAAACACCTTAAAATGACCTTTTTTCAGTCAGTTCCTTTTGGATTTACTTCGAGAGTTTTCGGGTATTTCTGGTCCCACCTAAACCACAGGATTTTATGACGTCATAGAGAGACATCGTTAGCACGTAGCCTATGACAAGCGTAGTCAACAGGTGAATAAAACTCAACAGCATTGTGAAAAAATACATTGCCGGTGGTTGTAATAGACATCAGTAAACAAAAACTACAGTCTACATGTCGTATTAACCAACATTTACTGATATTTACTCACCTTTCCTGACTAATTGTCAGTGTCTGTGGGTATAAATGCTAAAATATTATGTCCCCATATGATGGAAAAATAAATCAAAACGGCTAGACTAGATATACATAAACACTTGTAATGTCGGGTGTTTCACATTCAGTGACTTTTATTTATCTCATGTTTTATTATTTGCCGATAAGAAGCATCACAATACCATCAACACACAAGACACATCGACGGCATATTTTAGCTTTATTTGTTGGGAAATGTTCAGTGATGACAAGTTCCAGTATTGCATTGAGCTCAAGATCACCTACTGCCTTGGCGAGGGAAATGAGCATATTTTTCTTATTACTTGTCGTCGTGTGAAATTTCCGTAACATGCTCTTAAGTTCTGGTACTTTCAAATTTTCAATGTTTTCGATGACGATTCCGGTTGACACTGGGACATGTTTAAAAACCATTGCTAGGCTATTTGCATATCTTGCGAGGTCTGCCACAAGATGTAAAATTCCTTATTGGAAATTATGGAATAGACTATTTTTACTTCCCATTGTTTTACAGGGTGGTTGGTTTTGATGATCTTGGCAATACAGACAGCTTTACAACAGAAGTATTGGAAACAAGACTAGCTAGATCAGGTACATACATGTATATGTTAAAATCACAAGACAATTGGGCAATACCATTAATCTCTATTATTGGCATAATGCATAGTAGCTAGATGACTTTGAAATCTGTGTAATCTATAGAAGACTTAGTAATCTAAATAAAAGACTTACATTGTAAGTTAGTAATCTATGTAACTGATAGAAGACTTAGTAATCTCTATAACACTAGGAGACTTAGTAATTTAAATAACCCTGTAGAAGACTTAGTAAGTTCTATAACCCTTTAGAAGACTTAGTAATCTCTATAACAGTAACTAACTTACTAAGTCTTCTACAGGGTTATATAACTTACTAAGTATTCTACAGGGTTATAGAGATTACTGAGACTTCTAAATGCTATAAAGTCTCCCACATGGTTATGTAGATCATTAAGTCTTCTAGAGTTGTAGAGATTACTAAGTCTTCTACAGGGTTATAGAGATTATTAAGTCATCTACAGTGTTATAGAGATTACTAAGTCTTCTACAGTATTGTAGAGATTACTAAGTCTTCTACAGGGTTATAGAGATTACTAAGTCTTCTACAGGGTTATATAGATTATTAAGTCATCTACAGTGTTATAGAGATTACTAAGTCTTCTACAGTGTTATAGAAATTACTAAGTCTTCTACAGGGTTATATAGATTACTAAGTCTTCTACAGGGTTATATAGATTACTAAGTCTTCTACAGGGTTATATAGATTACTAAGTCATCTACAGGGTTATAGAGATTACTAAGTCTCCTACAGGGTTATATAGATTACTAAGTCATCTACAGGGTTATAGAGATTACTAAGTCTTCTACAGGGTTATATAGATTACTAAGTCTTCTACAGGGTTATATAGATTACTAAGTCTTCTACAGGGTTATATAGATTACTAAGTCTTCTACAGGGTTATATAGATTACTAAGTCATCTACAGGGTTATAGAGATTACTAAGTCTTCTACAGGGTTATATAGATTACTAAGTCTTCTACAGGTTTATATAGATTACTAAGTCATCTACAGGGTTATAGAGATTACTAAGTCTTCTACAGGGTTATAGAGATTACTAAGTCTTCTACAGGGTTATAGAGATTACTAAGTCATCTACAGGGTTATATAGATTACCAAGTCTTCTACAGGGTTATAGAGATTACTAAATCCACTACAGTTTATAGAGATTACCAAGTCTTCTACAGGGTTATAGAGATTACTAAATCCACTACAGTGTTATAGAGATTACCAAGTCTTCTACAGGGTTATAGAGATTACTAAGTCTTCTACAGGGTTATAGAGATTACTAAATCCACTACAGTGTTATAGAGATTACAAAGTCTTCTACAGGGTTATATAGATTACTAAGTCATCTACAGGGTTATAGAGATTACTAAGTCTTCTACAGGGTTATATAGATTACTAAGTCTTCTACAGGTTTATATAGATTACTAAGTCATCTACAGGGTTATAGAGATTACTAAGTCTTCTACAGGGTTATAGAGATTACTAAGTCATCTACAGGGTTATATAGATTACCAAGTCTTCTACAGGGTTATAGAGATTACTAAATCCACTACAGTTTATAGAGATTACCAAGTCTTCTACAGGGTTATAGAGATTACTAAATCCACTACAGTGTTATAGAGATTACCAAGTCTTCTACAGGGTTATAGAGATTACTAAGTCTTCTACAGGGTTATAGAGATTACTAAATCCACTACAGTGTTATAGAGATTACAAAGTCTTCTACAGTGTTATAGAGATTACTAAGTCTTCTACAGTATTGTAGAGATTACTAAGTCTTCTACAGGGTTATAGAGATTACTAAGTCTTCTACAGGGTTATATAGATTATTAAGTCATCTACAGTGTTATAGAGATTACTAAGTCTTCTACAGTGTTATAGAAATTACTAAGTCTTCTACAGGGTTATATAGATTACTAAGTCTTCTACAGGGTTATATAGATTACTAAGTCTTCTACAGGGTTATATAGATTACTAAGTCATCTACAGGGTTATAGAGATTACTAAGTCTCCTACAGGGTTATATAGATTACTAAGTCATCTACAGGGTTATAGAGATTACTAAGTCTTCTACAGAGTTATATAGATTACTAAGTCTTCTACAGGGTTATATAGATTACTAAGTCTTCTACAGGGTTATATAGATTACTAAGTCTTCTACAGGGTTATATAGATTACTAAGTCATCTACAGGGTTATAGAGATTACTAAGTCTTCTACAGGGTTATATAGATTACTAAGTCTTCTACAGGTTTATATAGATTACTAAGTCATCTACAGGGTTATAGAGATTACTAAGTCTTCTACAGGGTTATAGAGATTACTAAGTCATCTACAGGGTTATATAGATTACCAAGTCTTCTACAGGGTTATAGAGATTACTAAATCCACTACAGTTTATAGAGATTACCAAGTCTTCTACAGGGTTATAGAGATTACTAAATCCACTACAGTGTTATAGAGATTACCAAGTCTTCTACAGGGTTATAGAGATTACTAAGTCTTCTACAGGGTTATAGAGATTACTAAATCCACTACAGTGTTATAGAGATTACAAAGTCTTCTACAGGGTTATATAGATTACTAAGTCATCTACAGGGTTATAGAGATTACTAAGTCTTCTACAGGGTTATATAGATTACTAAGTCTTCTACAGGTTTATATAGATTACTAAGTCATCTACAGGGTTATAGAGATTACTAAGTCTTCTACAGGGTTATAGAGATTACTAAGTCATCTACAGGGTTATATAGATTACCAAGTCTTCTACAGGGTTATAGAGATTACTAAATCCACTACAGTTTATAGAGATTACCAAGTCTTCTACAGGGTTATAGAGATTACTAAATCCACTACAGTGTTATAGAGATTACCAAGTCTTCTACAGGGTTATAGAGATTACTAAGTCTTCTACAGGGTTATAGAGATTACTAAATCCACTACAGTGTTATAGAGATTACAAAGTCTTCTACAGGGTTATAGAGATTACTAAGTCTTCTACAGGGTTATAGAGATTACTAAGTCATCTACAGGGTTATAGAGATTACTAAGTCATCTACAGTGTTATAGAGATTATTAAGTCTTCTACAGTGTTATAGAGATTACTAAGTCTTCTACAGGGTTATAGAGATTACTAAGTCTTCTACAGGGTTATAGAGATTACTAAGTCATCTACAGGGTTATAGAGATTACTAAGTCTTCTACAGGGTTATAGAGATTACTAAGTCTTCTACAGGGTTATATAGATTACCAAGTCTTCTACAGGATTATAGAGATTACTAAGTCTTCTACAGGGTTATAGAGATTACTAAGTCTTCTACAGGGTTATAGAGATTACTAAGTCTTCTACAGGGTTATAGAGATTACCAAGTCTTCTACAGTGTTATATAGATTATTAAGTCTTCTACAGTGTTATAGAGATTACTAAGTCTTCTACAGTGTCATAGAGATTGCTAAGTCATCTACAGGGTTAAAAAGATTATTAAGTCATCTACAGGGTTATAGAGATTATTAAGTCATCTACAGGGTTATAGAGATTACTAAGTCATGTACAGTGTTATAGAGATTATTAAGTCATCTACAGGGTTATAGAGATTACTAAGTCATCTACAGGGTTATATAGATTACCAAGTCTTCTACAGGGTTATAGAGATTACTAAGTCATCTACAGGGTTATATAGATTACTAAGTCTTCTACAGGGTTATAGAGATTACTAAGTCTTCTACAGTGTTATAGAGATTATTAAGTCATCTACAGGGTTATAGAGATTACTAAGTCATGTACAGGGTTATAGAGATTACCAAGTCTTCTACAGGGTTATAGAGATTACTAAGTCATCTACAGGGTTATAGAGATTATTAAGTCATGTACAGTGTTATAGAGATTATTAAGTCATCTACAGGGTTATAGAGATTACTAAGTCTTCTGCAGGGTTATAGAGATTACTAAGTCTTCTACAGTTTATAGAGATTACCAAGTCTTCTACAGGGTTATAGAGATTACTAAGTCATCTACAGGGTTATAGAGATTATTAAGTCATCTACAGGGTTATAGAGATTACTAAGTCATCTACAGGGTTATAGAGATTACTAAGTCATGTACATGGTTATAGAGATTACCAAGTCTTCTACAGGGTTATAGAGATTACTAAGTCATCTACAGTGTTATAGAGATTACCAAGTCTTCTACAGGGTTTTAGAGATTACTAAGTCATCTACAGGGTTATAGAGATTACCAAGTCTTCTAAAGGGTTATAGAGATTACCAAGTCTTCTACAGGGTTATAGAGATTACTAAGTCTTCTACAGGGTTATAGAGATTACTAAGTCTTCTACAGGGTTATAGAGATTACTAAGTCTTCTACAGTGTTATAGAGATTACTAAGTCTTCTACAGGGTTATATAGATTACTAAGTCATCTACAGGGTTATAGAGATTACTAAGTCTTCTACAGGGTTATAGAGATTACTAAATCCACTACAGTGTTATAGAGATTACCAAGTCTTCTACAGGGTTATAGAGATTACTAAGTCTTCTACAGGGTTATAGAGATTACTAAGTCATCTACAGGGTTATATAGATTACCAAATCCTCTACAGTGCTATAGAGATTACTAAGTCTTCTACAGGGTTATATAGATTACTAAGTCATCTACAGGGTTATAAAGATTACTAAATCCACTAGTGTTATAGAGATTACCAAGTCTTCTAAAGGGTTATAGAGATTACTAAGTCTTCTACAGGATTATAGAGATTACTAAGTCTTCTACAGGGTTATAGAGATTTTTTAAGTCATCTACAGTGTTACATAGATTACTAAGTCTTCTACAGGGTTATATAGTTTACTAAGTCATCTACAGGGTTATATAGATTACTAAGTCTTCTACAGGGTTATATAGATTACTAAGTCTTCTACAGGTTTATATAGATTACTAAGTCATCTACAGGGTTATAGAGATTACTAAGTCTTCTACAGGGTTATAGAGATTACTAAGTCATCTACAGGGTTATATAGATTACCAAGTCTTCTACAGGGTTATAGAGATTACTAAGTCTTCTACAGGGTTATAGAGATTATTAAGTCATCTACAGGGTTATAGAGATTACTAAGTCTTCTACAGTGTTATAGAGATTACTAAGTGTTCTACAGGGTTATAGAGATTACTAAGTCATCTACAGGGTTATAGAGATTACTAAGTCTTCTACAGGGTTATATAGATTACTAAGTCATCTACAGGGTTATATAGATTACTAAGTCTTCTACAGGGTTATAGAGATTACTAAGTCTTCTACAGGGTTATAGAGATTACTAAGTCTTCTACAGGGTTATAGAGATTACTAAGTCTTCTACAGGGTTATAGAGATTATTAAGTCATCTACAGGGTTATAGAGATTACTAAGTCTTCTACAGGGTTATAGAGATTACTAAGTCTTCTACAGGGTTATAGAGATTACTAAGTCTTCTACAGGGTTATAGAGATTATTAAGTCATCTACAGTGTTATAGAGATTACTAAGTCTTCTACAGTGTTATAGAGATTACTAAGTCATCTACAGGGTTATAGAGATTACTAAGTCATCTACAGGGTTATAGAGATTACTAAGTCTTCTACAGGGTTATAGAGATTACTAAGTCATCTACAGTGTTATAGAGATTACTAAGTCTTCTACAGTGTTATAGAGATTACTAAGTCTTCTACAGGGTTATAGAGATTACTAAGTCTTCTACAGGGTTATATAGATTACTAAGTCTTCTACAGGTTTATATAGATTACTAAGTCATCTACAGTGTTATAGAGATTATTAAGTCTTCTACAGTGTTATAGAGATTACTAAGTCTTCTACAGGGTTATAGAGATTACTAAGTCTTCTACAGGGTTATAGAGATTACTAAGTCATCTACAGGGTTATAGAGATTACTAAGTCTTCTACAGGGTTATAGAGATTACTAAGTCTTCTACAGGGTTATATAGATTACCAAGTCTTCTACAGGATTATAGAGATTACTAAGTCTTCTACAGGGTTATAGAGATTACTAAGTCTTCTACAGGGTTATAGAGATTACTAAGTCTTCTACAGGGTTATAGAGATTACCAAGTCTTCTACAGTGTTATATAGATTATTAAGTCTTCTACAGTGTTATAGAGATTACTAAGTCTTCTACAGTGTCATAGAGATTGCTAAGTCATCTACAGGGTTAAAAAGATTATTAAGTCATCTACAGGGTTATAGAGATTATTAAGTCATCTACAGGGTTATAGAGATTACTAAGTCATGTACAGTGTTATAGAGATTATTAAGTCATCTACAGGGTTATAGAGATTACTAAGTCATCTACAGGGTTATATAGATTACCAAGTCTTCTACAGGGTTATAGAGATTACTAAGTCATCTACAGGGTTATATAGATTACTAAGTCTTCTACAGGGTTATAGAGATTACTAAGTCTTCTACAGTGTTATAGAGATTATTAAGTCATCTACAGGGTTATAGAGATTACTAAGTCATGTACAGGGTTATAGAGATTACCAAGTCTTCTACAGGGTTATAGAGATTACTAAGTCATCTACAGGGTTATAGAGATTATTAAGTCATGTACAGTGTTATAGAGATTATTAAGTCATCTACAGGGTTATAGAGATTACTAAGTCTTCTGCAGGGTTATAGAGATTACTAAGTCTTCTACAGTTTATAGAGATTACCAAGTCTTCTACAGGGTTATAGAGATTACTAAGTCATCTACAGGGTTATAGAGATTATTAAGTCATCTACAGGGTTATAGAGATTACTAAGTCATCTACAGGGTTATAGAGATTACTAAGTCATGTACATGGTTATAGAGATTACCAAGTCTTCTACAGGGTTATAGAGATTACTAAGTCATCTACAGTGTTATAGAGATTACCAAGTCTTCTACAGGGTTTTAGAGATTACTAAGTCATCTACAGGGTTATAGAGATTACCAAGTCTTCTAAAGGGTTATAGAGATTACCAAGTCTTCTACAGGGTTATAGAGATTACTAAGTCTTCTACAGGGTTATAGAGATTACTAAGTCTTCTACAGGGTTATAGAGATTACTAAGTCTTCTACAGTGTTATAGAGATTACTAAGTCTTCTACAGGGTTATATAGATTACTAAGTCATCTACAGGGTTATAGAGATTACTAAGTCTTCTACAGGGTTATAGAGATTACTAAATCCACTACAGTGTTATAGAGATTACCAAGTCTTCTACAGGGTTATAGAGATTACTAAGTCTTCTACAGGGTTATAGAGATTACTAAGTCATCTACAGGGTTATATAGATTACCAAATCCTCTACAGTGCTATAGAGATTACTAAGTCTTCTACAGGGTTATATAGATTACTAAGTCATCTACAGGGTTATAAAGATTACTAAATCCACTAGTGTTATAGAGATTACCAAGTCTTCTAAAGGGTTATAGAGATTACTAAGTCTTCTACAGGATTATAGAGATTACTAAGTCTTCTACAGGGTTATAGAGATTTTTTAAGTCATCTACAGTGTTACATAGATTACTAAGTCTTCTACAGGGTTATATAGTTTACTAAGTCATCTACAGGGTTATATAGATTACTAAGTCTTCTACAGGGTTATATAGATTACTAAGTCTTCTACAGGTTTATATAGATTACTAAGTCATCTACAGGGTTATAGAGATTACTAAGTCTTCTACAGGGTTATAGAGATTACTAAGTCATCTACAGGGTTATATAGATTACCAAGTCTTCTACAGGGTTATAGAGATTACTAAGTCTTCTACAGGGTTATAGAGATTATTAAGTCATCTACAGGGTTATAGAGATTACTAAGTCTTCTACAGTGTTATAGAGATTACTAAGTGTTCTACAGGGTTATAGAGATTACTAAGTCATCTACAGGGTTATAGAGATTACTAAGTCTTCTACAGGGTTATATAGATTACTAAGTCATCTACAGGGTTATATAGATTACTAAGTCTTCTACAGGGTTATAGAGATTACTAAGTCTTCTACAGGGTTATAGAGATTACTAAGTCTTCTACAGGGTTATAGAGATTACTAAGTCTTCTACAGGGTTATAGAGATTATTAAGTCATCTACAGGGTTATAGAGATTACTAAGTCTTCTACAGGGTTATAGAGATTACTAAGTCTTCTACAGGGTTATAGAGATTACTAAGTCTTCTACAGGGTTATAGAGATTATTAAGTCATCTACAGTGTTATAGAGATTACTAAGTCTTCTACAGTGTTATAGAGATTACTAAGTCATCTACAGGGTTATAGAGATTACTAAGTCATCTACAGGGTTATAGAGATTACTAAGTCTTCTACAGGGTTATAGAGATTACTAAGTCATCTACAGTGTTATAGAGATTACTAAGTCTTCTACAGTGTTATAGAGATTACTAAGTCTTCTACAGGGTTATAGAGATTACTAAGTCTTCTACAGGGTTATAGAGATTACTAAGTCTTCTACAGGGTTATAGATATTACTAAGTCATCTACAGTGTTATAGAGATTACTAAGTCTTCTACAGGGTTATAGAGATTACTAAGTCTTCTACAGGGTTATAGAGATTACTAAGTCTTCCACAGTGTTATAGAGATTACTAAGTCATCTACAGGGTTATAGAGATTACTAAGTCATCTACAGGGTTATAGAGATTACTAAGTCTTCTACAGGGTTATAGAGATTACTAAGTCATCTACAGTGTTATAGAGATTACTAAGTCTTCTACAGTGTTATAGAGATTACTAAGTCTTCTACAGGGTTATAGAGATAACTAAGTCTTCTACAGGGTTATAGAGATTACTAAGTCATCTACAGGGTTATATAGATTACCAAGTCTTCTACAGTGTTTTAGAGATTACTAAGTCTTCTATAGTGTTATAGAGATTACTAAGTCTTCTACAGTGTTATAGAGATTACTAAGTCTTCTACAGGGTTATATAGATTACTAAGTCATCTACAGGGTTATATAGATTACTAAGTCTTCTACAGGGTTATAGAGATTACTAAATCCACTACAGTGTTATAGAGATTACCAAGTCTTCTGCAGGGTTATAGAGATTACTAAGTCATCTACAGGGTTATATAGATTACCAAGTCTTCTACAGGGTTATATAGATTACTAAGTCATCTACAGGGTTATATAGATTACTAAGTCATCTACAGGGTTATATAGATTACTAAGTCATCTACAGGGTTATATAGATTACTAAGTCTTCTACAGGGTTATATAGATTACCAAGTCTTCTACAGTGTTATAGAGATTACTAAGTCATCTACAGTGTTATAGAGATTACCAAGTCATCTACAGGGTTATAGAGATTACTAAGTCATCTACAGGGTTATATAGATTACTAAGTCTTCTACAGGGTTATATAGATTACCAAGTCTTCTACAGTGTTATAGAGATTACTAAGTCATCTACAGTGTTATAGAGATTACCAAGTCATCTACAGGGTTATAGAGATTACTAAGTCATCTACAGGGTTATATAGATTACTAAGTCTTCTACAGAGTTATAGAGATCACTAAGTCATCTACAGGGTTATATAGATTACTAAGTCTTCTACAGTGTTATAGAGATTACTAAGTCTTCTACAGGGTTATATAGATTACTAAGTCATCTACAGGGTTATAGAGATTACTAAGTCATCTACAGTGTTATATAGATTACGAAGTCTTCTACAGTGTTATAGAGATTACTAAGTCTTCTACAGGGTTATATAGATTACTAAGTCATCTACAGTGTTATAGAGATTACTAAGTCTTCTACAGGGTTATATAGATTACTAAGTCATCTACAGGGTTATAGAGATTACTAAGTCTTCTACAGGGTTATATAGATTACCAAGTCTTCTACAGTGTTATAGAGATTACTAAGTCTTCTACAGGGTTATATAGATTACTAAGTCATCTACAGGGTTATATAGATTACTAAGTCATCTACAGGGTTATATAGATTACGAAGTCTTCAACAGTGTTATAGAGATTACTAAGTCTTCTACAGGGTTATATAGATTACTAAGTCATCTACAGGGTTATAGAGATTACTAAGTCTTCTACAGGATTATAGAGATTACTAAGTCTTCTACAGGGTTATATAGATTATTAAGTCATCTACAGGGTTACATAGATTACTAAGTCATCTACAGGGTTATATAGATTACTAAGTCATCTACAGGGTTATATAGATTACTAAGTCTTCTACAGTGTTATAGAGATTACTAAATCCACTAGTGTTATAGAGATTACCAAGTCTTCTAAAGGGTTATAGAGATTACTAAGTCATCTACAGGGTTATAGAGATTACTAAGTCTTCTACAGTGTTATAGAGATTACTAAATCCACTAGTGTTATAGAGATTACCAAGTCTTCTAAAGGGTTATAGAGATTACTAAGTCATCTACAGGGTTATAGAGATTACTAAGTCTTCTACAGTGTTATAGAGATTACCAAGTCTTCTACAGGGTTATAGAGATTACTAAGTCTTCTACAGGGTTTTAGAGATTACCAAGTCTTCTACAGTGTTATATAGATTACCAAGTCTTCTACAGGGTTATAGAGATTACTAAGTCTTCTACAGGGTTATAGAGATTACTAAGTCTTCTATAGTGTTATAGAGATTACCAAGTCTTCTACAGGGTTATAGAGATTACTAAGTCTTCTACAGGGTTATAGAGATTACCAAGTCTTCTACAGGGTTATAGAGATTACTAAGTCATCTACAGGGTTATAGAGATTACTAAGTCATCTACAGGGTTATATAGATTACCAAGTCTTCTACAGGGTTATAGAGATTACTAAGTCTTCTACAGGGTTATAGAGATTACTAAGTCTTCTACAGGGTTATAGAGATTACCAAGTCTTCTACAGGGTTATAGAGATTACTAAGTCATCTACAGGGTTATAGAGATTACTAAGTCTTCTACAGGGTTATATAGATTACTAAGTCATCTACAGGGTTATAGAGATTACCAAGTCTTCTACAGGGTTATAGAGATTACTAAGTCTTCTACAGGGTTATAGAGATTACTAAGTCTTCTACAGGGTTACATAGATTACCAAGTCTTCTACAGGGTTATAGAGATTACTAAGTCTTCTACAGGGTTATAGAGATTACTAAGTCTTCTACAGGGTTATATAGATTACCAAGTCTTCTACAGGGTTATAGAGATTACTAAGTCATCTACAGGGTTATAGAGATTACCAAGTCTTCTACAGGGTTTTAGATATTACTAAGTCTTCTACAGGGTTATAGAGATTACTAAGTCTTCTACAGGGTTACATAGATTAGTAAGTCTTGTACAGGGTTATTTAGATTACTAAATCTTGTACAGGGTTACTTAAGACTTCTACAGGTTATAAAGTCTTCAACAGTGTTATAGAGATTACTAAGTCTTCTACAGGGTTATATAGATTATTAAGTCTTCTACAGTGTTATATAGATTACTAAAACATTTCTTTCTTTTTGATTACAGGAGTAATAACATTGCCAGATGTTCAACAATCTGGTCAAAGGTCAGTATTTGGATTTGCAAAGAAGGATGATGATGGTTATGATAGTGACCCAGATGAGTACTGATTATAGTCACCACTAGAGGGCGCCTAATCTACAATTCCACTCCTATATTGCATCATCTGCTGAGCTTTTGTCATCTGGGCTATGCATCATATATGAAGATGTGAAACCTAATAGTTCCACCTTTTATAAAAGTGGCACAAGCTGAATTTATAGACTGTTTTACTGAAGTGACAAAAACTTATGATGAAACTGCAACTAAACTATTCTAGTATTACATGTCTTCTATAACACTACAAGTGTCATCTGGTGTTGTTACAACAGTTGATTATATAATAAGAATTTCCTGAACATTTTTTATATGTATGAAAAATAATGTCATCAGATGGGTTTTCAGTATTATCTTAATACCAGGTTTGAGTTCAAGTGTGAATTTCATGTGGATGTTTGAAGTAAGTAGAATATTGTGAGTACAGTTTCAGTAAGCAGCAGAAATTACATATAAACTCAGCTTGTGTGTGACTTAACAAACTTCTGTCTTGATAGGGCTACATTATTTATAATGATGTTCCAGGTAGTGAACATTTGTGAAAACTTTATTCTTTTTATCAAATATTTAAAAAATGATGTTTTACTTATGAGTTGGTACTGTGATTATAATGGCCATCAAAGGGTACTAAATGAAGATTCCAAGCTGATCTTTTCACAGTATACACTGATTAATTTAGAAATGTAAGTAGTGGAAGTGATTAAATAAATAAATAAATAAATGAATTCAAATGACAGCTGTGATAGATTCACCATTTTTGTAGTACATATGGACCCCATTTTAGACCAAAGGTCTAGAAAACGTGGCCTCTACACATACACTCAAATAAGTTGAGTAGCCCCCTCCCCGGCACATAGGGTAACCCCTTACCCGGCACATAGCGTAACCCCTTACCTGGCACATAGGGTAACCCCTTACCCGGCACATAGGGTAACCCCTTACCCAGCACATAGGGTAGTCCCCTCCACTGGCACATAAGGTAGTCCCTCCCCTGGCACATAGGGTAGTCCCCCTCCCTGGCACATAGGGTAACCCTTTCCCTCTGATACACAGAGTAGCCCCATCCCCAGCACAGTGTAGCTATTTCCCCAGCACATAGAGTAGCTCCTCCCCCAGCACTAGCCCCCTCCCTCCAGCACAGTGTAGCTATTTCCCCAGCACATAGAGTAGCTCCTCCCCCAGCACTAGCCCCCTCCCTCCAGCACAGTGTAGCTATTTCCCCAGCACATAGAGTAGCTCCTCCCCCAGCACTAGCCCCCTCCCTCCAGCAGTGTAGCTATTTCCCCAGCACATAGAGTAGCTCCTCCCCCAGCACTAGCCCCCTCCCTCCAGCACAGTGTAGCTATTTCCCCAGCACATAGAGTAGCTCCTCCCCCAGCACTAGCCCCCTCCCTCCAGCACAGTGTAGCTATTTCCCCAGCACATAGAGTAGCTCCTCCCCCAGCACTAGCCCCCTCCCTCCAGCACAGTGTAGCTATTTCCCCAGCACATAGAGTAGCTCCTCCCCCAGCACTAGCCCCCTCCCTCCAGCACAGTGTAGCTATTTCCCCGGCACATAGAGTAGCTAGGCACATTTGCATACATTTATTGAATGTTTATTCATTTGTCTTTCAATTCTTGTTATCTTTGCAATATACCTGATTATTTGACTGTTGCTATGGGCGTGGTCTTGTTGCTAGGCAAAGTTACGTACATTTTTTGAATGTTTGTTCAATTGTCTATCTCTGTTATCTTTGTGAAATATATGGCCGTTTGCTGTTGCTATGGGCGTGGTCATAGTTGCTAGGGATATTTGCATACATTTTTTGAATGTTTACTCACTTGCCTACCAGATGATGTTATTTGAGCAAAATATACTAAGGGCGTGGTCATGGTTGCTAGGGCCAATTGTTTCAAAATATTTTGAAGAAAATCTGCAGAATAACGCTTCTAAAAACATCTCACCAAGTTTCAGTCTCATTGACCAAGTACTTTTTGAGATATAATTTTTGACCAAAATTCACATTTTCACACCTAATTTGCATATTACTGATGAGATCATTAAATGTTTAATATTTCTTCATCTATACACCAACAGATACATCCCTGTTAAATTTCAGCCTAATCGGCTGAGTAGTTTTGGATTTATAGGTTTTTGACCAAAAAGACACATTTGTAGCCCTAATTTGCATATTGCTGATGGAATCATCATGTCATGAAGAATCTTAATCTTCTCACATCTAAGAATGTTCCCATCAAATTTCATACCAATCTGTGATGTGATCATTTTGCTTTGAACATTTTCCCAACCAGACACCAAAAGTAATCTCCACTAAATACCAAGGTAATCGGTCTGACGGTTTTAGAGTGTAAGTCATCCAGATGGACAGCCACTGCACCATACCTATAGTACTATTGAACCTTATCACTAATATCAGTTCAGTTGAGCTAAAAAAAAAAAGCTATGTGAAACCAGAGATACTAATATAATGATAATGGTTTATTTGTAAGAACATCACAAAAATGTCTCATGCAGGAGAAAAATGTGTACATGAGAAAGATGGAATTCAAATATTTTATTTTGATACATTTAATATGCCTAAAATGTATTAAATGCTAAATGCTATTTATTACTGGTCATCAACATGAGTCTGAGTGTGGAAAAATCAAGGTGTCAAGCACTCCAATTATCTTGTTTCTATTCCCATTTCTGAGATTTTGTCCTGTGATTGTCATTGCAGTCCTTCCCACTCAATATCCCGGATATGTTGGAATGATCGTCCATGGAATTTACTGAGAACTGAAAACATGGACTTAGGATCAAATTCCACCTCATATTGAGAGAGATCTACGTTAAATGTTATTTGTCTTGAAGTGAACAGTAAGTCTTCTACTGGCCATGGTAAACCAATATGGTGTCTGTGGAACTGAAACATACACAGAGAACAAGATTTGGTACACTATGTTGTTAAATTCAACTCATTATAAGAGGTTTTCCATTGAACAAATGCAGTTAGTGGTACAAGTTATTCAATTTGACAGTTTGTAAGCCTAAACTCGTTTAGCAAGAAAGTCAAAATTTGCTGTCATAATTGTTGATCATTGAAAAGAAGTTGGGAGACTGTCAAAAGCTACCAACGTGTGAAAAAATACACATCTGAAGATGTTGATGAAGTATTTGGATGAGTATTTCCTGTAAGAAGTTGTG